>NC_142609.1:50855151-51155151 GCF_041222555.1 Hakea prostrata | reverse complement strand
TGACGAGCTTGTGCCGAATGCGAGTTTGGTCGAGGACCATTCTTCTCCTGGACAAGCTGGGCAAAGAGTATGAAATTGCAGAGGATTTTCTGAATATTGGAATATTTTTGTAATCCTCCTTTCTTCTCTTCTTTTCTTTGACTCCTCTCAATGGTTGACTCATATGTTTGTTCTAGCAAAGTCGCATCGATCTTGTATAACTTGTTAACAACACTGTAATGACCTTCTTCTTTGATCAGAGATTGTATCCAGCTCTTGTAATTGTTTTGATACTGGCCTCTTTGGATCTTCTGAAGAAATAAGAAATTACTTTATCTTGAACTTTGCTAGCCACTTGAATCGTCGTTGTATTAGGTCTTAGTTGTCTGAAACAATGCCTACACTTAAGGATTTCCGGAGAAATACAATAAGTCTGAGAAGGAACTCACTCGGGTTTTTAACCGATGCCTTATACTTAAGGATTTCCGGAGAAATACAATAAGTTTGAGAAGGAACTCACTCGGGTTTTAAACCGATGCCTTATACTTAAGGATTTCCGGAGAAATACAATAAGTCTGAGAAGGAACTCACTCGGGTTTTAAATCGATGCCTTATACTTAAGGATAATTCAAAAATTCAATAAGTCTCGAAGGAACTTACTCGGGTATCAAACCGACGCCTTGCAAAAGGAACTCACTCGGATTTTCATCCGATGCCCCGACTTAAGAAAGTTCGAAAGATTTTCCATAAGTGTTGAAGTGTTGAAGGACCCACACGAATTTTCATCCGATGCCTTATAGTTGGATCTTGTTCTTGAATGTGGTGTATGATGCCCCCCAATCAAAAGATAGTTTGTTGAAAACCAAAAATTGCATTGATTGAGTTGAAAATGATTACATCGCGAACAAAATTGAAATCATCTTCAAGGATAAAACTTTTTGAGATGCCTAGCATTCCACGAACGATCCAATTCTTTTCGGGAATCAATGTTCTTCAGCTTGTAAGCTCCTGAACCGACCGGTTTCACAACCATATAAGGTCCTTCCCGGAAGGGTCCAACTTTCTTTGGTGACGCGGGTCGGAAGCTAGGGTGTTTCTCAACACCAAATCTCCGGCTAAGTACCGACGATTCTTCACTCGAGTATTATAATGAGACGCTATCCTTCTTTGATAATGTTGAGTTCGTGCTATTGCCTTTGCCCGAACTTCATCCAACAAATCAAGACTATCAAGCAATCCTTGTTCATTTGCTTTTTCCTCGAACTCACGATCCCTTAACGTCCCTCGCCATTATCTCCACTGGTGCCAATGCTTCGGATCCATATGCCAACCTGAATGGAGTTTCTCCCTGTAGGTGTTCGAACCGTAGTTCTATAAGCCCACAAGTACATTATATAGTTCTTCGACCCAAGAAGCTTTGTCAGCTTCGAGTCTTCTCTTTATTCCTTCCAGTAGCGTTCGGTTAGTAACCTCTACCCGGCCATTGCTTTGGGGGTATGCCACCGAGGACATACGATGCTCGATCATATATGTTCCACAGAATTGCTCAAATTGTGGACAATCGAACCGAGTATCATGGTCAGTGACAATTATCTTTGGAATCCCAAAGCGATATATGATTGATTCAAGCACAAATTTCTCCACTTTTTTCTCAGTAATTGTCGCCATGTAATCGGCTTCTACCCATTTTGTGAAGTAATCAATTGCTACTATCGGATATTCTTGTCCGCCCGATGCCTTGGTGAATTTGCCCATGATATCAATTCCCCACATTGCAAAGGGAATGGGATTTAGAATTGAAGTCATAATCTCCACTGGCGCTTCGACATCTTGTAGCATGAATTTGATGATTTACTACATCGACGAACGTAGTCCATAGCAGCTTCTTGGATCTTAGGCCAATATAACCCCAATCTTAGAATTTTGTGGGCCAGGGCTCTGCCACCCATGTGAGCGCCACAAATTCCTTCATGAACCTCAGCCAAAGCTGAGTTTGCTCCTTCGGGGCCTATACATCTCATAAGGGGTCCAGCATAAGATCTTTTATATAGTCTTCCATTCCGAATGACAAATCTAGCTGATCGAATCTTGATCAACCTTGCTTCTACTGGATCCTCGGGTAACTTGTCATCCCTTAGATATTCAATTATTGGATCCATCCAAGAACGTTCGCTTCAATATAAGAAATTTCGTTCTCATGGTAACTTGGAAAAGTTACTTCTTCAATATAGACCGAAGGGTCTAGATTCTTTTCCTTGGCATTGGCTAGTCGGGATAGCTCATCTCGCCACTGAATTTTCATTCCTCGAAATCCGAGATATCTTCAAATTCCGAATTGGTTCGAAATGCCCGCACTATCTCCCGATATTTTTGCAAGCGTTGTTCTTTAATGCCATACTCCCCCTGGACTTGGTTGACTATAAGCCGAGAGTCACTATAAATAGTAACATCTGCAATAGCTAATGCCTTTGACAACCGAAGTCCCGCTATTAGGGCCTCGTACTCCGCTTCGTTATTACTCGCATCAAATGCGAATCTCAAAGCATATCGAATAATGAATCCTGCCGGACTTTTTAATAGAATTCCAGCCGCTGCTCCATCTTTATTACTCGAACCATCGACATATACCTCCCAAGTGGTTGGTATAATGGGATCTTCAATGGTGGGTTCCACCGGTGCAGTAGTTTCTACTACAAAGTCGGCTAATGCCCGAGCCTTGATTGCAGTCCTGGGCTTAAAGCTCACTTGGAACTCACTTAGCTCAACCGACCAGGATACCATCCTTCCGGACAAATCAGGTTTGTTAAGAACTTTACTAAGAGGAAAAGTTGTAAATACCTCAATTGGATGAGCCCGAAAATATGGCCTTAGCTTCCGGCGGCCATCATGAGAGCCGAGCTCGCTTCTCAATCTGCGAATATCTCGTCTCCACATCCAGCAACACGTGGCTTACATAGTAAATCGGCCACTGTTTCTTATCTTTCTCCCGAACAAGTCTCGCACCGACCGCCAAAAGGGATGTCGCTAGATATAGCTGTAATATTTCCCCCTTTTCCGGTCCGGGACAGGATCGGTGGTTGTCCAAGTGCATCTTTTAATTCTTCAAAAGCTTTTCGGCACTCTTCAGTCCATTTTGCTTCCTTACGCCCTTCAGGTCTTTAAGTGCCTTGAAGAAAGGCAAACATTTTTCTCCGGACTTGGAGATAAATCGATTTAAGGCAACAACTCTCCCCTGTCAAACATTGTACATCCCGAACGGTTTTGGGAGCCTCCATATCAATCGAGCTTGTATTTTGGCAGGATTTGCCTCAATTTCCCTCTGTGATACCATGAAACCCAAGAATTTGCCCGAGGAGACTCCAAAGGCAACATTTTTCGGGGTTCAATTTCATTTGATGTTTCCTTAGCACTGAGAAAACCTCAGTCGAATCTGCAATGTGATTTGCTTTTGTAAAGCTTTTCACCAGCATGTCGTCAACATATGCTTCAACGTTCTTTCCTATCAGCTCTTTGAAAATCTTGTTGACGGCCCTCTCGATATGTTGCTCCTGCATTTTTCAGGCCAAAAGGCATGACCTTGTAATAATAGCTTTCACGATCAGTCATAAAAGCCGTATATTTCTCATCTTCCTTATTCATAAGGATCTGATTATACCCCGAGTAGGCATCCATGAAACTTAAAGTTTCATACCTTGCGATAGCATCTATCAAGAGGTCAATCCGAGGCAACGGGTAACAATCTTTTGGGCAAGCTTTGTTTAGATCCGTGTAGTCTGTACACATCCTCCACTTCCCATTCGCCTTTTTCACCATCACCACGTTGGCCAACCAAGTTGGGCACTCGATTGGTTCTATGAAACCAGAATTCTTAAGTTTTTCAACTTCATTCCGAAAGGCTTCATACTTTTCAATAAAGAAATTTCTTCTTTTTCGTATCACTGGTTTCGCCTTAGGGTCTATCCAGAGTTTGTGCTCTGCAATGGCCCGATCGATCCCGGTGCATGTCCTCAGCAGACCACGCGAATACATCTTTATTCTGTTGAAGAAATAACTTCGATTCATCTTTAAACTCTTCCAGCTGTTTAGACCCGACATAAGTAATCTTTTTCTCATCCTCGGTACATAGCTGGATTTGCTCCTGTTTCTCCATTGGTTCGGGCCTTTGCATCTCTGTCTCTTCCCGATCATCTCGAACTTCTATGGGGAGGGCAGTAACCTTCTTCGGACCCTCCTTGTCTTTTAAATAGGCAACATAACACCGCCGAGAGATCTTCCGGTCGGAGGAGACTTGACCGATTCCCATATCAGTCGGGAATTTTATCTTCAGGTGCTTTGTCGAAACAATAGCACCTATCTTGGATAAAGATGGTCGCCCAAGAATCATATTATAGGTTGGTAGTTCTCGAACCACCAGAAAGTTGATTCGGACAGTTGTTTCTTTGGGAAAACTTCCAATGGAAAGATCCAACTGACCCGATCCTTCCGCCACTGCAGATGACCCTGCAAAGCCATATAGGTATGTTGATGAAGGTTTCATCAAATCTTGATCCACCTTCAATTTTTGATACACTTTGTAAGAAATTAGGTCAGCTGCAGACCCTGTATCAATCAATACTCTATGCACTTCCCGCCGTGCAATCTTTACCTTGATGACTATAGCATCATCGTGAGGTAAACAAACATCTCTCTCGTCTTCTTCGCTAAAGGTGATAGAATCTTCACCATTCAGCTTCTTCCGCTTCGCGCCTCTCCGGCTCCAACAAATTTGGATTTGGTTTTTAAACTCCGGAATGATTCGGGCTCTGGACCCCCGAAGATGGTAAGGATCGGTGACCGAGTAGCAGCTTCAATCACCTCCTTGCCTTTTTTGGACTTCGGGGCCTCCCTTGATCGTTCGAACCGACCGAACGATTCCTTTTAGGGGCAGCCGCACGTGGCCCGCGTGGCTCCTCCCTTCTTCGCTAACAAACCGGACAGATGTCCCCGAGATATCAATCTCTCAATATCTCGCCTTCGATGACGACAGTCATTAGTGTAATGACCATAGTCCTTGTGGAATCGGCAATACTTTTCCCGATCCCGCTGCTCTCCGGGTTTCAAAAGAATTTTAGGCGGCCACTTCAAAATATTTTTTTCTTTTGAGGATATTCGGAATATCGGCCCGAGGAGCATTCAATGGAGTGTACTCACTTCTGCCGGGGATCTTTGGCGCCAAGGTTGGGATCTTCCAACCCGATCACGAACATTCTTCCTTGGCTTCTCGCTGCTCGTCAGGAGCCTTTTGTTCCTTATTGGAGACTTTATTATCTCCTTGGCGCGCATCTAGAATCTCCATGACTTCAGCCCGCTTCGGCATCTCCGTACCAACTCGGCATAAGTCGTGGGTATATCATGTAGTAATAACTCCGGGAGTTTCCGATTTGTGAGTCCTGTGAATAGAGCGGTTTCGGCTACTGTTCATCCAAGTTTTCCATCTCCATTGTCACTTTGTTGAATCTTTTCGGAAACTCTCTCGATCGATTCGTTCTTTCCCCGTCCGACGGTAAACAAGGTTTCTTCCGTTTTCTTGACCTCGTATCCCACTCTGGAATCGCCCTATGAATTGGCGTGCCAATTCGTCAAAGTTTACGATCCTTCTAGAGGGGAGGTTAGAAAACCACTTTTGTGCCGCTCTAGTTAGAGATGATCCGAAAACCCCGCATAAAATTTCATCGAATTACCCGAAACCGCCATGGTCGCGTTGGTAATAGCCAATGTGAGCTATTGGATCTTCGAGCCATCGAATGTTGAGAAGGTAGGCAAACGGAAGTTATGGGGAAACCGATATCCCGCGATTGGCTCAGCAAAAGGAGTCTTCCGAATGACCGAGTATATATCCTCAGTTATTCTTCCCTTAGCCAATTGCCCTAACTTCTCATTGATGTTGGCCAATTCTTGACCAATCTGGGTCGGGTGATCTTCAGCAATACGATCACGACCTCGATTAACACGATCATCACGTGCTACTCGATCATCACGAACAGCCCGTCCTTCACGAACGTTTTCTCTCGTCACGAACCGCTTCGATCATCACGAACGGTTCTTCCGGCGATGGGTGAGTGAGTTCTTACCCCAGAATCCAACCTTGTATTTGAATCGGTTGTACTCTCTTGCGGTCTCTCGAACCGATCGCCTCGCCTTCGTTGATCATCAATCCTCCGAAGTCCTCGATCTCCTTCACGAAAATTCTGATCAACATTCCGGTCTTCAGCCATTCTTTGGTCACGTGGCAATGCACGTCTCCCCGAATTGTGTTGATCAGGTTCTTGTGGTAAAACCACTCGTCTGGTGAGCAAGCGGAGTGCTTGGCTCACCTCCAAGAGTTGAATCTTTACCTGATCCAATTGATCTTGGATTGTATCGGGAGGATTACGTCCTCCCCGGCCTTTATCCACTTCGATAGGATTTTGGCTTTCCTGGGAATATCTGGATTATTCACCCCGGGTATCCGAACACCGGAATTGCGTTGTGCAGCGGCTACTGCGGCTGCTGATCTAGTCACCATGGCTTTTTCAAGTCTTTCCCACAGACGGCGCCAAATGATGCGTCCAAAATCTGCTCAGCCCTTGGATCTCCACGTAGTGTCTCTCAAAACAAAAGCGTCGGATGTGGCCCGACCGGCTGGGGTCGGGAGTCCACCTCCGAAGGCTAAGTCGGTTGATGAACTTAATCACAAACGGCTCTGCTAGAAGCACGAGCTAATGAATGAAGAAACAGGAAAGGTGATCTAGATAGCGGAGACGCCGATAGTTGAGGTCTATCGGTGTGTATCGAACTTGAGTCTCAGATAATATTCTCCTTGATCAATTGATCCGTCCCTCACCTTGTATAGTAGTGAGGTTTATATAGAGTGTACCTTCGAATCTCCTTCGTTGGATGCACTCGAGCCTTCTTCGGGTAGTCGTTGGATCTTATCAATAAGATCCGTTGAGCGATAGACTTCTACTAGTTTGGGCTAGCAGAGGACTCCTGAGATAACCGTTAGGTTATGCGATAGTTATCCCTTTGATGATGATTATCCGCAGCCGTCGGTTTGAGTCTGCTTGTCATCGGGGTGATTACCCTAATCCATAAGTAAGATTAGGGCACGCTTGCAGAATAATCTTTCTTCTTCAGCAAGCCATCTTCGGATCCGGTTCGCTCGGGAGCGATTCGGTTTTCTCCGTCTCGACCGGGGTCGAGGGTCGGACCAGGTGTGAACCCGGTCTGATCATAAACTCTCCATATCACTATCCAAGTTAGAAGGTAAGGACAGTTAATTCCTTAACTACATAGATTTCTTGTTCTCTGGTTTCTACTTTATGAAACTATGAGATTACCTATTGTTATTGTATTTTAATTCTGATCTCCTACTATGGGAACAGTAGCACTTGTTTATATTGTCTTTTTATTATTCATGATATATGAGTTACTGATTATTGCCTAACCTGATTTATGCTTTTACATTCTCTTGTATATGATGAACCGCTGGTTGTGTATGTCATGACTGATTACGAGAATGTGTTTGCTTAAGTTTGGTTTGGGATTGGGGAGTATCCTTTTGATGCTTCTGTCCTTGGACATCGGAGGGAATAGTATGGGATGTTCTCCGAAGATGCCCATCGACGCTTTTCCGAATCAATGGTTGTCATACCTAGGGATGTCTAGCAGTGCTTGGCTAGGATATACCCCTGTTATATCAGACCCGATTCGGAAGGGTATTGAGACCGAACGACCCGTGGTAGCAATGGGGATTCACGGGCTCTCAAGACCGGTGAGTTATATCCGTGAGAGGACGGGAATCACATTGTGGGGACCATTTATTGGAGGGTTGCATATTGCTAGACTTGGGCTCATGGGCGCTCGAGACCGGTGAGTTATATCCGTGAGAGGACATGAGAGCTTCCCGTTTACCATATGTGGATAACCAATAGGGTTGATGAGTCCGGTGAGTAATATCCGCGACTCTAGTGTGAAGGATACCGGAAAGGATCCCGAGTGGGGAGGAATGGAAGTATCTGGAACTGACTTGATGTAACTAACTAGATGACTTGCATTGGGCTAGGCTTTTCCTTGACATGCGCCGGTACTTATGCCAAATGGTTGTGAGAGAGTGTGTTGACTTAACCCCCTACCATGGTTTGTCCGAGAGGGATGCCTGGACCCACTACCAACAGGAGCCATATGCGTGACCTACCCAAAGAAGCACGGTGCTATGACTTAAAGCATGTCTACCATAGAGACTAGCATACATAGAGTTTAGATGCATTCATACTTTATCTGTTTCATACTGCATTGCATCATGTTATGTTTTGCCACATGTTATCTATGATGTTATGGATTAACTACCTTACTGAGTTTCTTCGAAACTCATTTCTTTTTGTATATTCTTTGTTTAGATTATCCTACAGGTACAGATTATTATGACGAGCAGTACAGTGAGGCGCAAGCCAATGAAGCGTATTACACGCAAGGTGCTGGCGACGATCAAGATTACTCTGATGATCCCCCGGCGGATCAAGCTGCGTACTACTTTTGAAAACAGCATAGAGTTAGAATGGATTCATTGGATTGACGAAGTCCATACTTATGAAGACGTTATCTATAAACTAGAAGACGCTTGATCTTAGTTTATTTCTTAGTACATTTGTTTCAGTTGTAATTCCTTTTGACTTTCATACTACATTCCGCTATATTGGTGAAGTGAGCTTCCGCCTCACTTTAATCTTTTTGATATCATTGGATATCTGGTATCTTTTCCACACTCTGATTATACTGATTATCCATTATTGTTTTGAACCTTTGTTTATAATATTAAACCTTGATTATTTCCTGTTTATGATTACGTTATTGTATATGTGGGAGGATGATTTCCTCGATACTTGATCTTCGGGGCTGTGGATCACACTCTCGGGTATGCTAGTTAGGGTACCGGCTGGGAGGATGTGACAGTATTTTTCAGCTGGATAAGAAGGTCCTTGACTAAGTACAACAGGTGCTAAGTCAGGATCCTTTCATCTCAGAGATCATGGTGGCTCCTTTGCCGCCGGTAGGGTTCCTTACTCCCACTTTCACTTCGTACAACAGCACTACGGACCCTATGGCCCACATAAGTCATTTCACCTCAATCATGACTATGTGCGGAGGTGGAGATTCCATCAAGTGCAGGTGCTTCCCAGTGTCTTTGACGGGCCCAGCCACTACTTGGTTCTCTAGACTTCCAAAACACTTCATACACGACTTTACGGAGTTGGGGTATGCCTTCGCGGCAAGGTTTAAGAGTGGCATTAAAAGAGACAAGACTGAGAACAATCTGCTGGCTCTCAAACAAGGCCGACATGAGTCCATTCGAGATTTCATATCTTGCTTCAACGGTATCTCTATACTGATCAAGGACCTTGACGACAAAGTGGCGTTCACGACATTCAAGAGAGCTGTGACCAACGAAAAGCTGATCACCTCCATTGTTGAAAAGAAACCAAAGACCCTGGCTGAGCTGCTGGACTTGGGGTACGAAATGGCAACCGTAGAGGAGGTCCTAGAGACCAATTGGAGCCACTTTAGGGACCAGGAGGGTCCCCCTGCCAGAAAAGCTCCCGAGCCTAGTTCCAAAAGTCGCTATGCGAAGAAGGATGTCAAACCTCAGCAAGACTAGCGTAACAAAGGGTAGTTGATGAAGATGAGGAGGCCTTTACTCCTCTCAACAAATCACGGTCCGTGGTCCTGATGCAAATTCGTGAATCAGGAGATTCCAAGCTCCTGAGGATGCCCGGAAAAATCTTGGCGAGGCCTCAAGACAGACCTAACATGTCAAAGTTCTGTCAGTACCACCAAGAAAAGGGGCACCACACCAACGACTGCCAGATGCTGAAAATAGAAATCAAGAAGTTGATAGCCAGAGGACAACTGGATCAACATGTGAAAGGGTACCATCGCCGAGATCCTTCGCCATCCAGGCGATGCAGTCGCTCTCCACCGGCCGAAGATGCCCGATCTATTGGGAAGGCTCCAATGGCCCCCAAGGACGAGGACCTCCTTGGAATTAACACAATATTTGGGAGGCCCAATCTCGGGTCAGTGAGCCAGATGAGGCAGCAAACACGTGTCGTTAGTACTGTGGAACCGACTGCAATTACTCATTTTGTCCAAAGCGAGCCCATCACCTTCGTCGAGAAGGAACTTGTTGATGTCAGCACGCCGCACGATGACGCCAGAGTCATCAAGGCGCGTTGGCGAATCACATGATTTATCGGGTTTTGGTTGATACGGGGTCCTTAGCGGATATCCTATCTCTTGATGCGTTTAGAATGCTCAAAATAGATCAAGAGGCCCTTCTGCCGACAGCAGCTCTACTCTATGGCTTTGCGGGAAGTTCAACAACGGTCGAAGGCAATATCCAGTTGGATCTGACTGTAGGAACTTTCCCCCAACAAGTAACAGTGCCCACCATGTTCATGGTCGTGCGGAACCTCTCAGCATACAACATCATCCTGGGACGCCCAACACTCACGATATTAGGAGTAGTTATCTCACCCAGGCATATGATGATGAAGTTCCCGACCGCTGAGGGCATAGGTACCTACAAAACGGACCAAAGGCAATCCAGGATATGCTACCTAAACTTCATCCGCAGACAGTTAGTAGCTCTAGTCGTGGGTGCGACTTTGTTGTAAAGGTGCGCGATGATAGGGACGAAAGCCAACTACAGCACAGTGAGCCCTTCGAAAAGTTGCAGAAGGTCCCCCTGAGTCTGGAGCACCCCGAAAGAGAAACCAGAATTAGGTCAGAGCAACCAGAAAACTTCAAAAGGGTATTAACTTCTTTCCTGTCCCAGAATGCTGATGTTTTCGCTTGGTCAGCTGAGGACATGCCTGGAATCGATCGGGGCATAGCAGAACACCGTTTGTGGATCAACAAGGGAGCTACCCCAGTTATCCAGAAAAAAGAAGAAATTTCTCCACTGAAAAACAAATCGCTATCCAGATAGAAACGGAAAAGCTTGCCAGGTCTGGCTTCATCTCACCTATCGAGTGTCCCAAGTGGCTAGCCAATGTAGTAATGGTGAAGAAAGCCAGCGGGAAGTGGAGGATGTGCACAGACTACACTGACCTCAACAAGGCCTGCCCAAAAGATTGCTATCCCTTGCCAAGGATTGATCTGCTAATTGATGCAACCGCGGGGGGTTGGGTGTGAGGCCGGGGGGGGGGGGGCGCTGGGGGGGTGGGTCCGGGGTCCCCCCCGGATGGGGGGGGGGGGGGGGGGGGGGGGGGGCCCGGGGCGCCCCCCCCCCACCAAAAAGGTTATAGGGGGGGGGGGGGGGGGGGGGGGGGGGGGCGGGGGGGGGGCGCGCCCGCCCAACAACCAAAAAAACAGCAGGCGAAAGAGAGGGAGGGGGGGGGGTGATGTGGGGGTCAGGCGCCCACCGCGGGCCCCCCCCCCCCGCGCCCCCGCCCGGGTGGGGGGGGGCCCCCGCCGCCTTCCACCCCAAGCAGGCGAGCGAGGCCCCGCTGCGCGCCGTTGGTGTCACGTCTCGAGATTTTTTTTTCTTCCCCCCCCCCCTATTCCACCAAGGGGATACCCTATCTGGATTACCCGGGGAGTGAATTACTGTCCCGCCGATCAAGTTTAGGAACGATCATAATCACTTAGCACAATAATATAATCAAAAGCAAGAACAATTCCTTATTTCCAAATAATTCAATAATAAAAGTCGAGAAAGTACCTCAGAAGGATTCACAAATAACATCAGAGTGCGGAAAGGATTTCATTAGTATAAACAATCAAGTGTAAAATGGAGGGAGGAAACCCGTCCTATAATATTAGCGGAAGATGAAACGACTAAAAGTAAAGGTTACAACCGATTCACCAAATAACAAGTGAAACAACTAAGCTATAGTCCCGACAATTCAAATAAAAGGTTAAAAAGGGAATGAGGCGACATCCCATCCCTAACACACAAATATAAAACTGAACTGCTACAAACAAGTCCCGATCTCGGTCTACTCGTCTTTATCAACTGGTTCATCGCCACCAGTATGATACAAGTCTTCAATTCGGCCTCCAGAGGGTTGACTGCTACAGCCAACAGTGGTATTACCTGCAGAAAAGTCTAACAAGATATGTTGCGAAAAGGAGTGAGTTCAAAAGAACTCAGCAAGGAAAGTTATTCCATAATAACATAAATCATATGATGCACAGCATAGCATGATGCAATATGATATGAGACATATGATGTAAACATGAATCTAACTCTAAGTATGCTGGTCATCTAGGGTAGACATGCTTTAAGTCATAGCACCGTACTTCTCTGGGTCGTCAGTCACTCTCCCATTTCCATATCTTGGGAATTCCCGGGGAAGATCGGTAAAGTCATCAAAAAAAGCCGTGGTAAGGGGATCGGTCACCGCTCTCTCACATCACCATTTGGTCAAGTAGTGGCGCATGTCACAGTAAAGCCTAGCCCAATGCAAGTCATCTACTCAGTCATATCATCTCAGTTCCAGATACGTCCATTCCTCGCCCCCGGCGATCCTTTCCGGTATCCTTCACACTAGAGTCAGCGTAATCCCGGATTACGGACTCATCAACCCTATTGGTCATCCACATATAGTAAACGGGAAGCTCTCACGTCCTCTCACGGGTTGGTTACCGGTCTTGAGCGCCCGTGAGCCCAAGTCTATCTATATGCAACCCTACCAATAAATGGCCCCCACAATGAGATTTATGACCTCTCACGGATTGTGTACCGGTCTTGAGTGCCCACAAATCCCCATTGCTACCACGGGTCGTTCGGTCTCAATGCCCTTCCGATTCGGGTCTGATACGACAGGGACATCCTAGCCAAACAACTAGACAATCCTATGTATGTCATCCAATAACCCGGGAAAGAGTCGATAGGCACCATCGGAGAACATCCCATACTATTCCCTCCGGTGTCCAAGGACAAAAGCGTCAATAGGACACTCCCCAATCCCAAGTTATACGTAGGCAATCACATATTCAAGTTCATCACTTCTCATGCATCCAATACATCTTCATAATACAAGTTAAATCATGATATTGAAATGAATCATCATAGACATAAGTAAACAAGAATAGTAATGTAACATGACAAGAGTATAAAGATTTCAATACTATTGTTCTAACACATATATCACAGTCTTATAATGATTAAAAGAAATCAAGAGATTCTATTCATAAATAAGAACATAAATCATAAGTTGATGATCTATATGTTTATGGAGATAACCATCCTTACCTTAGGTTGAGTTGATGATGAATTGAGAATACCAAGAATTAGTCCAAAAGAATTGTTAAGACCCTAAACAAACATCAATAATAAGTTAGAGAAGAAGTCGGGAAGATCGGATGTCAAACGGATCAAAATGGAGCAAGGTTGCTATCAGCAACAAGTTTGGTCGATGGTCTTGGTCGATGGTATCGACCAAAAGGATCGACCAAAATTGTCTTCGGGACAGAATAGTGGATTTTGGGGATTTTGGTCCGAAATGGGTCTTCTGGGGTTCGGATCGATCTAAAACTTGGAGGGATGATTAATAACAATGTAAGAACACTACCTAGCAAGTATTATCACAATCCAATGGTCCAAATGAAAACCCCCAAATTGAGGTCCTATGTTCTAAAGACAAGAATCCTAGCATTCATGAGAAATTGATGTAATTGAAAGGGAAGGTAGAGAATTAGTTGGGGAATAGGTTAGGAACATGATTACAATCATTTGCAAGCCAGAGATTAGACTAATCATACTCCACATCTCAGTTTAGTATAAGAAATCAAGTTGTTAAGCAAGGAATCATGGTAATGTATATGTAAGGATCAAGATGCAAGTGAAGCATAGCAAGAATGAAGGAAAAACAAGTATAAATGGGAAGAGACATTCATGGCAAGGTGTTTGCAAGGTTGCAGCACCTTGGCCATGGTCTCATCAGTAAAAGAAGAAGGGAAGTGAATAGAATAGAGAGAAAGAGAGAGAATCATACCTTAGAAGATGGTAGTTGGAGAAGAGAGACAAGGATTCTTGTAGAAGGTCATCACCCAAGCCAAGGAGGAGCCTAAGAGGAGCCTTCCCACGTTCTCAGGTGTTGAAATGAATGAAATATCGTTCTAGGTTCGAGGTTTCACTTAAATAGAAGAAGGAATATCCAAAAAGCATCTTTTTCTCGATTCTGGGCAACTTTGGTCGATGGTCCTTGGTTGATGGTATCGACCAAAACCATCGACCAAAATAGGTAACAGGTTTCAGCAGAAAATCCAGAAATAGTTCAGCAACTTCGAACAGGGATTCGGAGGGCTATACAAGGTCAAATTGAGTGAGGTTTTCTCCTACAAGTCAATCAAGAAGTCTAGTTTCTAGAAATACCTTTTGATCAAGCATGTGAGGTCATTAGGTCCACCAAATAAGCTCACCTTCTTCGATGCGCAAGCAGGATTTGCCAGACATAGTTCAGCAACTTCGGATAGGGATTTGGAGGGCTATATGGGGTCAAATGGAGTGGGGTTTTCTCCTACAAGTCCATAAAGAAGTCTAGTTTCAGGAAATATAATTTTATTTGGCACATGAGTTCATTTGGTATTTCAAATAATTCACCCCTCTTCGGTGCGCAGATTCAAAACTAACACTGACAATGCTCTCAAGTGAGGGGCATCATCGTCAATGCTCACGGGCTTGGGTTCCAACACCAAATCATCAACCAAAAGGGTCCACAAGTCTCATTTCCCCCCACCTTGGGTTTTCGGACCTACAAACATAATAGGTCCCGGGCCGGGCCACTGTAGGATAAGGCCAAACATTACAGATCTACCCTAAGGGAAAGGTCTGACATGGCTTCCTAAGGTTTTCAAAGATAATAATATTGAAATTAAAGTCCAACTTTTAAGGTCTAACATCAAACAAGTCTTTCTTTATCCCAAAATAAAAAGGGTGTCCGGGCTAGGTTTGGGCTGGATGTTACATTCTCCCACCCTTAAAATAATTTCGTCCTCGAAATTGGGAGAGTACTAGGCTTCTAAAGAGATGGAGGACATTGCTTTTATCTTGACCTTTCTTCTCCCAAAATCAAAGGAAAACAAATAACAAAAAGTCTTTTATAAGAAACAAGGAATAAATCTAACATGATTTGAAATCAAATCAAAAGTATGATCATGGCTTCAAGAAGACTTCACAAGGATCATGGCAAAGATCAATATGAAGATCATAAAACCTTAAAATGAAAAGAGATTGTAGAGTGATGGTTGCAAGGATACAGAATCTTCTTCATAGTCTCAATCACAAAGAATAAAACATAATAAGAGTAAATCAATACAATACAAGAGAGATTATTAACCTTTGATTGAGGAACAGGAGGTGAAAAGCTTGAAGTCTTGAAACAATTAGAAGGGATAATTAATCATGAAGATCACACTTGATTTCTCTCAGAAATCATCATGTGGAGAGTTCACAAGGTTATAGGGTGTATGGATGTCTACTCTACAACAGCGGGGTAGAAGAATCATTATAGAGGGCATGGATATCCTCTATACAATAGCATGTATAGAAAATCAATCATGGGAATGACTTAGGACCAGCCTCCTATCAAAGGGAATAGAAGGCACAAGAAGAAATCGTAGGGAAAATAGATCAGCTTCAGGGTAAACTTCTACCAAATGAAACTAGGCAACTCATACGACAGAGAATAAATCGAACAATGTATAAGGTAGGTATGGATTTGGCACAGTAGCAAGGTTAGGATTAGGCGGGATTTCACATTCTCCCCCCCTTAAAATAATTTCGTCCTCGAAATTGAAAGCATACCTGGACTTCCAATACGATGAGGAAACTTTTTCAGGGGTGTGATTGTTCCACCAAATCTTTACCAAGGGAAAGGAAAGTACAACGAGAAATAAGTCTAATAGGTAAAGAAGCATGGACTCTTGGCTGACTTCTCAAATAGTCAAGAGGAATTCAAACATTACTCACAGATATTTCATACGGACTAGGCAAATTCATATAGCAAGAATAAATCAAAATAACGCATATGGCCTTTATGCAATGAATCAGTAAGGATTAAATCAAGCAATACATATGATATGTACGTAATGCATAAGTAAAGAATAAATCGGAACAATGTCTGTGGTATTCATACAAGGCACAAGTAACGATAAATCAAAACAAAGCTTATAGGAACAATGTCCAAATTCAAAGATCACACTTTCAAAATCACAAACATACTTGCCTTCAACTGTACAAGTCATCAAAAAAAAACCAAACAAAGTAATAAAAATCAAATTTTCTCAAAATTGGCCAAAGCAGCAAATTTTCACTTTCTTGGTCGATGCACTTTGGTCGATGGCATCGACCAAAAAAAATCTGCGAAAAAAAATCAGATTTAAAGGGCCCACTTCTCTTTTCTTGAAAACTTCATTTACCATTGATGTGTTTTTCATTAAAACTGAATAAAACTTGTTGCTAATGGTTAGAATCATGCATGTAGGTGATTAGAAACATGCTTCCATTAGTTTTCAAGTAAGACTAAGCTTCAAACACAAGATTGCATCCATTTTAGTTATCAAATCACTATTCATTTCACAAAAATCCAACTTTACAAAAACTTGTCTCATTTTCAAACCAAATTGAATTTTAGCATGAAATAAATTTATACAATACTGATTTACTATAGGGGAGGTGTTCCCACTCTCCATTCGGTCAAATTCCAATTTTTTTAAAAAATCACAAATGCAAGCCAAAAGAGGGATTTTCTCTCTCCTACTTGCTGAATTTTCACCTTGAAGATGTCAAAAAGATGAATTTTCACCAAACAAAGTATTCTAGCATGTTTGTACAGGTCTTATGCACATGTTAGAATAATCAACTCAAAATTTCACCAAAAATCGAATTTTCTGAAAATTTACGAAAATACCCTTCATCTAACAATCATACACTGAGACTAACCCAAATGAGTTTCTTTCCTTGTTTCAACAGATACACCATGCCTAGAGGAGGGAGACGAGTAGACAGGGGTAGAGGACTTGTTCCCCGGGCTGAGGTCATAGACGAGGAGCATTTCACTACTCCTATGGCGGAGTTTCTATACGAGCACTATTTCCATGATATTCCGATCGAACGTGGGCGGTTGGTTGATGTGGATGATTTAGAGGTGTTTCGCATCCGAGAGAGATTAGAGGCTATGGATTGGCTTCACTTATACACTACGGCACAGCCAGTCTACCCAGATCTTGTCAGATACTTCTATAGTAACCTGACTTACCGTATAGAGGATGATCCGCGGGATGGTTCTAGGATTGTCATGGACTCTATGGTCGGAGGTAGGGAAATCAGTTTCACTACCAAAGTACTAGCCCGCATTTTGGACGTTTCGTATGTACGGGATTTCCGCTGGTAGATTCTGGATGGCATAGACATCACAGAGGCTTCGGGATGCAAGCTAGGTCAGAGGATGAGGGTGATATTGTCAAGGATGAATGACATAGAGGATGAGGATGCCGATGACAGTGATGATGGGGATGAGCATGAAGACAATGATGATCATGATGGGGTTCCAGTTCAGGATGAGGATGCTATTGATAATCAGGGAGATGAGGATCGATTCCCTTGCATCCTTGGTTGATATCTCGCAAGAACTCAAGAAATCTTCATCCTCCTGCATCAAAGGTATGTGTATGATCTCTTTCCTCTCTATCTCTGATTTTCTTTTCCTAAATCTGTACTTGATTGAGATCAGGAAGATGATGTTGCATTCTTGCAACCATCTATTCCATGATCTCATCATGTTCCTTGAGATCCATGATCATCATCATGATCTCAACCCTTGCCAATTGAATCCCGGAAACCCTAACCCTTGAAACCCTATCTTTGTGTGGTCATCTGGAGAACCTTTGGTAATTCCCCATGAGAGGGAAACCTCTTGGGTAAAAGTTATATGAACCTAAACTTTATCATTGAATGATTCTTCTTGTTATTTTTGACAAACAATTTACCTCTCTTCATCCGGAACTCTCAACCATTTCATGGGAACCAAAAAGGGTGAAACCCTAATTTCTTGGGTAAGATCAAGAACCCCTATTTTGATCATGTTAGAAGACTCTCACTTTATTTTCTTTACTAGAATTGTAACCTATTAATTTTATTTCCTTACCCTTGATCATATTATATTTTTCCTTCATAATCTATGTTTAACCTAATTAGGTTAACTTTCTGGTTCCTGAGTTGTGACCTGGAAACTTGATTTGATTAATGGTTTGTTGTCCTCTATAGACTTAGATGTTTCCATTAAAGTTTCCCCCTTATTTTGTACCCTTTTGAACCACCAAATTCGGATTCATATTCTAAAAATTCTGATTTTTGGAGGCTACTGTCTCTATTGGTCGACTCATTGGTCGACTGGGACAGTAGAGCAATCAGTCGACCAATGGGTACAGCAACCCCATTCTTGGTCTGTTTTGATTGAATTGTAATCTTTCCTTCTATGTATCTTTCCTAACTCATAGTGTGAAACCCAGCCCTAACCTTGACCCGGAAACTTTGTTATTTGTAGGTCCAGTGACCTGAAGTAAAGTAAGAAGTCAGCTTTGGGCCATCCCAGTGGAGGACTTGGTGTCTGGCTTTGAATCCATGAGTGTTGATGATGAGGTTCTATTTATGGAAACTGAATCTTGTTGAAGATCGGATTAGTTGATGGACTTGGAGTGCTCTCTATCATGGTTTGAAGGCATTTACCTATTAGGTAAGTCACTTGGCATGTGTGCAAAACCCCTTTAGGGTTGGATTTGATTTGGGCCTTCAATTCCCTGTTTAGAAGTTGCTGAACTCATTGGTCGACTCATTGGTCGACTGGACCAGTCGACCAATCCACTCGACCAATGGGTTCTGTCTTTGGTAATTAGGTCTTGCTTGCTCTATTTAAGTCCAATCTCGACTCTACTTCATATTTTCTGCCTCCAAACTCTTTGGAACGAACCAAAGACCTCTGCAAGTCATCTCCCTTGCGTCCTTGGTGTTTATCTTGACGAATCTTCGTCAAAACTCTTGTTCTTACACAAAAAGGTATGTTTACACTCTCTTCTTCTTCTTTATCCTTGTTTTCTTTCCTTTTTGAGTTGAGACAGTAGAGGAGATGCTGCATTCTCTGTTGCAAACATCTCTGAACTTGTCTCTCATGATCTTCCTAAGGATTAATGGCTAATGCGATGATCTTAACCATGATCATTGCAAGCTTTTGAAGGAATCATGATCAAATCATGATCTTGTCTTTGTTCATCTTTTGATTTAAATTTTGATCTTCTTAGATCTACTATATTGATCATGTTAGTAGTCAATCGCTGTGTTTTCTTTACATGATCCATGATCTATCAATCTCTAGTTGTTTCTCTTCTACCATACCGTGCTTTCTTCAAGAATCATGACAGTTACATCTATGGTAGGTTTTGTTTCCTTATTTAGATTTATGTTCTTAGATCTATTTTCTTGAAGATCTAAGTATGCCTTCCATGATATCTTTATCTGAATCACTGATTCATTCTCCTATTGTTCTTGTCTATGATTTCTATCTTGAATTCTTCAAGAACCATGATTGATCTAATTATGGTAACTTTTTGTTTCCTAATTTGTAACTTGAAAACTTGATTCGATTAATGTTTTGAGGTCCTCTATATGTTAGGATACTACCAATGTAGTTTACCCCTTGTTTAGTACCCTTTTGAACCACCAAATTCGGTTCTTTACTCTTAAAACTCTGATTTTGTAGGCCACTGTCTCCATTGGTCGACTGATTGGTCGATCTGGGACAGATAGACCAATCCAATCGACCAATGAGTACAGCAACTCCGGATTTGGTCTGCTTTGGATGTTTTGATATCTTTTCCTCGTTAGGGATCTTTCCTAATATGTTGTATACACTTGTTTAGGACCTTCTCAAGTTTGTCAAGAACTTACTTGATTTCTTAGGATTCCTTTGCAAGTTATAAAAGGTAAGGATGGTTACTTCTTTAACAACATAAATTGCATATCTTAGTTTCTATATTTGAATCTTGTTAATTTATTTCTTTAATTAGATTCTTATAATGTTATACTACTGTGGTACTGTCTTGATATCAGTAGCATTACTTGTTTATATTAAATTGACTCATGTATGATTTACTTACCAGTTATATACAAGTTGATTGTAATTATTGATTTCTTTCCATATATGAAGTTACCATATATGGGATGTTATGAATTGATGCTTGTGTATGCTTAAGTATGGTTTGGAAAGGAGAGGTGTCCTTTTGACACTTCTGTCTTAGGACTACTACGGGAATATTATGGGATGTTTCCGGAGATGCCCTCTAGACACCTTCCTAAACTGTTGGATGACATATTTAGGACTGTCTAGTAGTGTTTGGCTAGGATGTCCCGTTATGTCAGACCCTAATCGGAGGGGTATTGAGAGCGAATGACCTGTGGTAGCAATGGGGATTCATGGGCGCTCAAGACCGGTAACCAACCCGTGAGACGACAGGAATCACATTGTGGGGGCCATTTATTGGTAGGGTTGCATATGGATAGACTTGGGCTCACGGGCGCTCAAGACCGGTAACCAACCCGTGAGAGGACGTGAGAGCTTCCCGTTTACCATATGTGGATGACCAATAGGGTTGATGAGTCCGTAGTCAGGGACTATGAGGACTCTAGTGTGAAGGATACCGGAAAGGATCGCCAGGGGCGAGGAATGGACGTATCTGGATCTAACTTGATATAACTAAGTAGAAGACTTGCATTTGGCTAGGTTTTACCCTGACATGCGCCGGTACTTAGACCAATGGTGATGTGAGAGAGTGGTGACCTATACCCCAGCCATGGAATATCCCGAGGGATGAAGGACCCATTACCAACCGATGATGAGTGAATGAGACTTTCCTAAAGAAGTACAGGTGCTATGACTTAAAGCATGTCTGCCATTAGAGACCAAAGCATACATAGAGTTAGATTCATACATTCATTGTTTGTCTCATACCATATTGCATTTATGTTTGTTTTGTAATCCTGCCATTTATGTTATTATGGATTTAACTGCCTTACTGAGTTTCTTTGAAACTCATTCCTTTTTGTACAATGTTTGTTAGACTATTCTACAGGTTCTGAGTGTCATGACTGCTCGTATGAAGAAGCGCAAGGAGAAGAGGCATATCTCCAGGAAAGTGATTGCGGTTACGACAATTACACTGAAGATTCCGCGAGTGGTTATGCTCCGTACGATGCTTAGTCCGACCATAGAGTGGAAGCGCCCTTGTGCCATTTATCAGATTTATACTTATAGGGATATTGTCTATAAGATTGAGAACAATTTAGTTACCTATTGTACCTGCTATTGGGATTAGATTCTATCCTGTTTCTTCTCTTTTAGAACTACATTTCCGCTGGTTGTAGAGTGGGATTTCGCCTCACTTTACTTATCTGATTTAGACACTCGATTATATTTAGTACTCTGATTTATATATGATTCATTCTTTCCTTATTTGGATCTATGGTTTATCTTTCGCACATCGATTATTATTGTTCATGATTATGTTATTGTTTATGTGGGAGGTTGATTACTCGATACCTGATCTTCGGGCTGTGGATCACACTCTCGGGTATGCCAGGTTGGGTACCGGCTGGGAGGATGTGACACATAGTATACACTTGTTTAAGACTCTTTTCTTAGGTTTAGTCAAGGTCTTACTTGATTCTCTAAGTTCCTTTACGAATTAGAAGGTAAGGACAGTTATTCCCTTAATTACATAGATCGCATGCTCTCTGGTTTCTACCTTATGAAACTATGAGTTTACCTACTGTTGTTATACTTTATATTTCTGATTTTCTACTGTGAGAACAGTAGCATTCGTTTATGTTTCTTTTATTATTTTAACTTATATGAATTGCTTATTACTATATTGTTTAAATGATTTGATCATGACCTTATATTCTCTTTTATATGATGAACTGTTGATTGTGTATGTCATGACTGATCTGAATGTGTTTGATTAAGTTTGGTTTGGGATTGGGAGGTGTCCTTTTGACACTTTTGTCCTTGGACATTATCGGAAATAATATGGGATGTTTCCGGGGTTGCCCATTGACACTTTCCTGAATCATTGGTTGTCATACCTAGGGCTGTCTAGCAGTGTTTGGTTAGGTTATACCCCTGTAATATTAGACCCAATTCGGAAGGGTATTGAGACCGAACGACCCGTGGTAGCAATGGGGATTTGTCGGCACTCAAGACCGATAACCAATCCGTGAGAGGACATGGATCATATTGTGGATACTCGAAAGGGGCCATTTATTGGAGGGTTGCATATGGCTAAACTTGGGCTCATGGGCGCTTAAGACCGGTAACCAACCCGTGAGAGGACATGAGAGCTTCCCGTTTACCATATGTGGATAACCAATAGGGCTGATGAGTTCGTAGTTAGGGACTATTAGGACTCTAGTGGAAAGGATACCGGAAAGGATCGCCAGGGGCGAGGAATGGAAGTATCTGGACCTGAGTTGATGTAACTGAGTAGATGACTTGCATTGGGCTAGGCTATTCCCTGACATGCGCCAGTACTTATGCCAAATGGTTGTGAGAGTGTGTTGACTTAACCCCCTGCCATGGTTTGTCCTGAGGGATGCCGGACCCACTACCAACAGGCGTTGTGTGATTGACCTACCCAAAGAAGTATGGTGCTATGACTTAAAGCATGTCTGCTATAGAGACCAGCATACATAGAGTTTAGATGCATACATACCTTACTTGTTTCATATTGCATTGCATCTTGTTATGGTTTGCTTCCATGTTATTTATGTTGTTATGGATTAACTACCTTACTGAGTTTCTTCGAAACTCATTCCTTTTGTACATTGTTTTTGTTAGACTATTCTACAGGTACTGATTACTATGGCGAACAGTACGATGAAGTGCAAGCTGATGAAGCGTACTACACGCAAGGTGTTGGCAACCATCAAGATTACTCTGATGATCCCTCAGTTGATCAAGCTGCATACTACGATTAAAGACAACGTATACGTGGAACGTCTCAAATGGATTGATGAAGTCCACTATTTTGAAGACGTTATTTATAGAATAGAAAACCCTGATGTTAGATATTTCTCTTAGTTCCATTGTTTTAGATATTATTTCTTTTAGACTTACATTCTGCGTTCCGCTGTATTTTGTGGAGTGAGTTTCCGCCTCACTCTACTTCTTTTGATGTGATTACATTTGGTATCATTTTTGCACTCTGATTATATTGATTATTCATTTCTTGACTTTAATCTTTTGTTTATAATATTTTTAAACCCTGATTATTTCCTGTTTATGATTATGTTATTGTATATGTGGGAGGATGATTTCCTCATTACTTGATCTTCGGGGCTGTGGATCACACTCTCGGGTATGCCAGTTAGGGTACCGGCTGGGAGGATGTGACATTGCCAACCTTTCTTCGCGGCCCTAAAAACTCTCAACACAACTGCAGAGATGGTCTGGACGGATGAATGTCAGAATGCTTTTGAAGAATTGAAGGAAAAGTTAAGTTCCTCACCCATTCTGGTATGTCCGACCCCAAAGAAAAATCTATTCATGTATCTTGCTTCATCACCCAAAGCTGTAAGCTTTGTTTTGATTCAAGAAGATGAAAGCATTCGAAGCCCTGTTTATTATGTCTCTCATGTCCTCTTGGATGCCGAAACCCGGTACCCAGAAATTGAGAAGTTGGCCCTAGCCGTGATAATATCTATTAGAAAGCTAAGGCCCTACTTCCAAGCTCATCCGGTAACTATCCTCACTAACGCTCCTTTGAAAAAGGTACTTCATCGACCAGACTTGGCGGGGAGAATGGTCGCTTGGGCTGTGGAGTTGAGCGAACATCAAGTTGAGTTCCAACCAAGAATAGCAATAAAAGGCCAGGCTTTAGCAGACTTCATTGTGGAGTCTGCGGCCGGAGGGGATGATGGTGAAAACAAAGAAAAACCATTGGAGATATGGACTCTATTTGTAGATGGAGCAAGCAACGTTGGGGAAGTGGAGCCGGCTTGGTCCTAGAAAGTCCCGGTGGATTTATAATCAACTATGCGCTATGCTTCGCATTCCCGGCAACCAACAATGTCACCGAATACAAAGCATTGTTGGCAGGTCTCCGCCTAGCGACTTCACTGCGTTTTCAAAATCTACGAATCCACAGTGATTCTCAATTGATAATCAGTCAAGTCAAAGGCGACTATGAGGTCAGAGGAGAAAAGATGGCAAGTAATCTAAACTTGGCAAACAATTTAAAGCTCCAATTCGATTGATGAGAATTCCTTCAGGTTCCCAGAACTGAGAATTCAAAGGCCGACTTCCTGGCCAAGCTGGCTTCTGCTGGCATTGCAGACATAGAAGCTTCGGTTTACCAAGAAGTCCTTTATGAACCCAGCATCGATGCTTTGGATATGATGGAGATTGAAGAACCAGAGCCATCCTGGATGGACTAGCTGGTGGCTAACATACAATAGGATCGGCTACCTGAAGATGTGACTCAGGCTAACATTGTGAAAAGACACGCTGCGAAGTTCACCCTGGTAGACGGAGTCTTATACAAAAGATCGATCGAGGGACCTCTCCTGAAATGTGTTGGCCCTGCTGGTGCCTAGTACGCTTTGGCGGAAATACATGAAGGCATCTGCGGAGCTCACATGGGGGCTAGGGCTTTGGCTTTCAAAATCTTGAGGCAAGGACTCTACTGGCCAACTATGGTAAAGGACGCACAGGATTATGTTCGTCACTGTGAACCTTGCCAGCTACATTCCTCAATCCAGAAAGTCCCTGCAGTTCCCCTAGTATCAATTCTCAGTCCCGTTCCTTTCGCAAGATGGGGAATGGACATTCTAGGGCCATTCCCTCCAGCGTCTGGAGGGAGAAAATTCATGATTGTGGCAATCGATTACTTCACCAAGTGGGTGGAAGCGGAAGCAGTAGCAACTATCATGGAGAATCAAATGGAAAAGTTCGTCCTCAACAAAATCATATACCGGTTCGGCTTACCGAAGATCTTGTTGACCGACAATGGAACCCAATTTGACAACTCCGTCTTTGAAACCTTCTGTAAGACTTATCATATCGACTTCAGAAGGGTATCAGTAGCGTATCCTCAATGTAACGGACAGGTAGAAGTTACTAATAGGACGCTGTTGGATGGCATCAAAAGGCGATTGGAAGAAAACCAAAAACAATGGGTGGATGAGCTCCCCCATGTCCTTTGGGCTTATCGGACTTCGTCAAGAACTCCAACGGGGGAAACTCCCTTCAAGCTGTCATATGGGTTAGAAGCTTTGATCCCAGTAGAGGTACTGCCAGGATCCTTGAGATCAAAACGCTTTGAAGAAAATCAGAATGAGGAAGGACTTAGAGCAAACTTGGAATTCATCGACAAAATCCGAGAAGTGGCTCTTTACAGAAATATGGCTTACCAGAAAAGGGTAGCGAAGTACTATAACTCTAGGGTGAGAAGCAAGACTTTTCGGTAAGGGGACTTGGTTCTCCGACAAGCCGATGTCTCAGCTCCAAGGCAAAGGAACAAACTATCACCAAAGTGGGAAGGTCCTTACTTGTTCATCCGAGAGTTGCAGCCGGGAAACTACAAACTTAGAGATATGGAAACAAATAGGGACCTCGCTCATGTGTGGAATGCCATGCACTTAAGAAATTTTTACCAGTAAAGTTCATATATTGTATGGAACAAAAAGTACAGCTTCGAAAGAATTTCTTGTACGAAAATACTCGATGGAAGACTGAGTTTACAAAGAACATTCTCTTCACTTCATCTCAACATCCAAAAGGTCAGAAATTACTTACCAATACTTTCCAATTGATAAATCACTTGGGGGAAGGGGAGGTAAAGAGTCTGTTCTAGAATATCTTCAGAAACTGAAGGAAAAGCATCAGAAGGAGAGGCGTTATCTTCTGGGAAAGGCGTCCCTGGAGTCTATTCCTGCAGCCAATTGAAAACTGGAATCTTTAGCCTCTCGCAAGTGTGAGCGTTGAAGGAAGCATCCTTACAGACCAAACGTAAAGATTCCTCCGGCAACCTCTTCACCATAAGATCAAAGGCGGTGTCCAAGCCAAATTCAAAGCCAGGAATGGCCCTATTGGCAAGTGCAGCGTCGAAGTCTTCTGAGGCCTTGTACTCGTTAATGATCTCCTCAGCACCACGAGAGTTACGCGTGATTAACTCTTGAACAGACTTCTCGAAAATTGCCAGATCGGCAGCCAGTTGATCTTTCTCGGCAGCCAATTGGCCTTTCTCGGCAGCCAGTTGATCTTTCTTGGCAGCCAATCAGCCTTTCTCGGCAGCCAGTCGATCTCTCTCGGCAAACAGTTTGAAATGAGAGGTAGAGAGGGATTTAATCTCTTTTCGATGCTCTGTTATGGTATCATCAACAACTTCCTTCGCAATGACAATTCAGAGTTCATCTCGTCCACCAGCATGGCCTAGGCAACAAGGGCATTTTTTCCCTCTTGCTTTGCCGACTCGACCCCCTCTCGAGCTTTGTTCCTACTCCTCCGGTAGTACTCACAATTCGAGCAAACTTTGCTCAGGTCCTCTTTGGCCTTCTCAAGTTCTGATTGGAGGGCTTTGTTCCTCCCCAGCTGAAAGTCCAAATTGCGGGTAACGCTAGAACGATCCAGAACTGATGCTCTGTACTTCTTAGTATACGACTCCAGGAGGCTTAGAGAACCATACAGATGTGAAACTCGGCCCTAACCTTAACCCGGATACTCTTTTGTCTGTAGGTCCGAAGACCCAAAGTAGAAGTGAAAGTCAACTATGGGCCATATTGGTAGAAGATATAGTGTTCAACTCCGAACCTATGGAGATTGAAGATGATGCCCCATACTTGAAGGTAATGTTGGATATAGTGTTCCCTTGTGTCCTCATGATTGAGGAGTTGATCCTTGTTTTTCCTTGGACCAATTGGCAACCCTTTTATTTTCTATTAATTCATTGGATCCTCCCCAAGACTTTCTTTATTATGATTTCTTTATCTTTATTCCCTAGGGTGAATCTTTATTCTCCCTAGTCTTCCCATGGGATATTAGGATTTCTTTCCTTTGAATTTATTTACATTCTTTTCTCTCATTGGTACACCCTTCCTATTTCCATTCTTGATTTTGAAATATTAATGAGATGTTCCTTTATCTATCTTGGGTTGTTTTTTTTGTGAGAGTTTATTATGGGTAACTCTCATGGGAGGTAACCAACTCTTATGAGAGGCAACCATATCTGAGACCCTAATGTTCTTTTATCTGTTGGAAACTTCCCAACACCTTTTCAGATTGTGCATTCTTTGTTTCTCTTTTCCTAGGGTGAATCTTGATTACCCCTAGCCTTTCCATGAGAGCCATCAGTTTTGTTCTGAATCTGCGCACCGAAGAGGGGTGAATTAGTTGAAATACCTAATGAACTCCTTTGCTCAATCCGAATATATTTCCCAAAACTAGACTTTGTAATGGACTTCCAGGAGAAAACCCCACTCAATTTGACCCCATATAACCTTTCAAATCCCTGTCCGAAGTTGCTGAACTATGTCTGTCAAATCCTGCTTACGCATCAAAGAAGATGAACTTATTTGGTGGATCTAATGAACTCCAATTCTTGATCTGAAAGTATTTCTGGAAACTAGACTTCTTGATTGACTCGTAGAAGAAAACCTCACTCAATTTGACCCTGTATAGCCCTCCGAATCCCTGTTTGAAACTTGTTGTTCTGCTTGGTCGACTGATTGGTCTACTGGACCACTCGACCAAGCACTCGACCAAAGGGTTTGCCAAATCCGAGAATTTGTAATTTTTAGGGTTTTTCACTTCTATTTAAACCCTACTTCGAGTTTCTTAGTTATGGCAGCCTCCTAAACACTTTGTGAACGTGAGAACACCTCTCCGAAACTCTCTCTAGTGATTTCGAAGATTCCTCTGCAGATCTGAAGCCTCTCTTCTCTGTTCTTACAATTCAAGGTTAGTATCTCTTCTGAATTATTAATTTTCTTTTCTTGATCTTGTTCTTGATTGAGATCAGGAAGTTGATGCTGCATCCTTGCAACCATCCCTTCGTGATCTCCTTCGTTTCTTTGAGATCTATGATCATCATCATGATCTCAACCCTAGCCGAAGATTTTCTTGAAACGCTAACCCTTGTATCATCCTTCTGGAAAATCTTGGTAACCTCCCATACGAGGGAAACCTCGTGGGCAATGTTTCTATTAACCTAAATTAGGTTTCCTATGATTTTCTTGTTGCTTTTGACCAAACAATTTATTCCCTTTCATTCTATAGTCATAACCTTTTTATGGGAACCATAAGGTTGAAACCCTAATTTCTTGGGTCAAATCAAGAACCCATATTTTGACCATGACTTGATGATTTTATCTTCCCATATGATCCTAATATACCTTAGGAAGTTCCCCTTCGAATTTCGGATCAATCTGACTTCAAACGAGGAAGTTATGGCCAAAGCAGTCTGTACAATTCCGTACTGACTTGCTTGGTCGACTCCTTGGTTGAGTGGGGCACTCGACCAAGCACTCGACCAAAGGAGTCAGTAGCTTCGTTTTTCGCCCGATTTGATTCGTTTGCTCTCTGATCTTTTAGGCATCTTTCCTAATGTTGTATCTATGATTGTTAGGAGTCTATTTGCTAAGTTTGGAGTTGCTCTCTTTGGTTTTGGATCATATTCTTTGATAATCAAGTAAGGACAGTTGATTCCTTAACTACATAGATTGCTTGTTCTCTGGTTTCTACTTTATGAAACTATGGTATTACCTACTGTTATTGTATTTTAATTCTGATCTCCTACTATGAGAACAGTAGCACTTGTTTATGTTATCCTTTTTATTATTCATGTTATATGAGTTAACTATTACTGCTTAATCTGATTTTGCTTTTACATTCTCTTGTATATGATAAACTGATGGTTGTGTATATCATGACTGATCTGAGAATGTGTTTGCCTAGGTATGGTTTGGGATTGGGGAGTGTCCTTTTGACGCTTCTGTCCTTGGACATCGGAGGGAATAGTATGGGATGTTCTCCGAAGATGCCCATCGACGCTTTCCCGAATCATTGGTTGTCATACCTAGGGATGTCTAGTAGTGTTTGGCTAGGATTTACCCCTGTTATATCAGACCCGAATCAGAAGGGTATTGAGACCAAATGACCTGTGGTAGCGAATGTGATTCACGGGCGCTCAAGACCGGTAACCAACCTGTGAGAGGACGGGAATCATATTGTGGGGACCATTTATTGGAGGGTTGCATAGGGGGGGGTGGGGGGGGGGGGGGGGCCGGGGGGGGGGCAAAAGGGGGGGGGGGGGGGGGGGGGGGGGGGCGGGGGGGGAAGAGGGGAAAAGGGGGGGGGGGGGGGGGGGGGGGGGGGGGGGGGGGGGGGGGGGGGGAGAGGGGCAATAATCTGATCTCAACTACTCAATAGAGAATTCAAGTAATTGATCACAAGAAATATGATTACCTCCCCTCTAGTGTTTACCAGAGGTCCTTATATAGTGTATGGTGATAGAGTTATATTCGAAATAACCTGCTATGAGTTGTTGTAGGAGAGTAACTCTTTTAGAAGAGTCCTTTTACCTAACTAACTCTCTTTTCCAGTTGTTTGGTGATAGGAGTCTACCTATACCAGGCCATCTCATATTGCTATAAAGATGGGCTTTTTAGTGTGGTCGGTCCTACCATGAACCGCCTGGCCGGATCCTGCTGGGTTGTAATCCTGGTCGGACCGTTCAACCCCTGGTTCAGACCGGGGATGGCCACTTTAGTTATTAACATAAGCCCCCTAATCCGTTTGTGGTCGAGAAATATATGCTCGGCTCAAGGGATTATTTTTCATTTAGAGGTTATATGGTCGGTTCGACCAACACGCTTTTCCTCGAAAACTGTAACGTCCCACTTCTGCTGAGCCGTCTTTTAAGCACACATATCGACGCACGACCTTCGAAGTTTGTACGTGTGTGACACGTGTCATAGCTGTCATTTCATGATTAATGTTCGTCATTATGATGAAGAGACTCTTCATCTTCAACCGTCCATCTGAATGTTAGCTATAACCATTAGATGAGAATTTAACTTTTTGAAATTCATATCATGGCATATAGACTCATCATGATCGTTAGATTGGAATCCACAAACTTCAATAAGTACTGTCACTTCTTCTTCCTTCCTTCATTTCATTTCTTCTCTGCGTACTAGTTTGTGTCTTTTCTCTGCAACTGTTTGAAGTTTTGAACGAACACTGTGCTTGAAGTTTCTTCCTCTGTTGGAGAGACGAAGGTTGGGTTAAAGCTTCTAGTCTTCCTTCCTCTATCTCCTCGTTCGTTTGCTTCAAACAAGTAAGTGTTTTCAACTTTATTCTTGTTTCTCTGCATTTCGAAAGCCTGGTTCTTTATGGCAGAGTCTTATGTGGTGTTTTTCTGTGTTTTCTGCCTATGTTTCTTCCCCTTTTTTCTTCATATTCCCTTTATTTTAAAGAACCATGGTAATAGTGAAGAGAGGTTCTGCCATTTTGAAACATAGGAGAGATTTAGACGAAGGACCATCCTGTTCTGAAACTCCCGAACACCCTGTATCTCCCGACCTTAGCCATGATGGTAGGTCCGAAGATGTACCCGAGGCCTCTGTTGGTCGAGAGAATCGTAATAGGGAAAGTGAGGAGGCAGTGGATTCCCGTCCAATTATAATTGGTCAAAGTGCTAGAGCTCGTTTCAAGGCTGAGCGGCAGCGGTGGAAAGATAGTTTGACCCTCGAGGAGTATAAGCTCGAACAGATCAAAGAGTTGACTCCCGATCATATTGACTATGACCCCTACTCATCTGGTCCCGACTTCATACCTTCCCAAATGACAGAGGAACGTCTAGAGTACCTTAGAGTAAAATATGAGATTCCTTCAGATCATAGGATACGTGTACCGACCACCTATGAGCGTGCCAATTCTCCTTCCCCGGGTGAATTTGCCCTTTACGAGGATGCTCTGAAGAGTGGTTTTCGTCTTCCCGTACATCCCCTGTTTATAGGCGTAATGGTACATTTTAAAATGTGCCCGGGGATGTTTGTGCCGAACAGCTTGGCGAAATTTTATTTGCTTTTGGGGTTTTTGCCAAAGGGTAGGTGTTCGACCATCCCTGGCTTTGTTCCTCCATTTCTTCATGGCGAAGAGGCAGGAGCAGGATGGTTGGTTCTACCTCTCGAAACGTACCTTCTCCCAATGTGGTTGGGAGGGTAATTTTGTTGGGACGGGGACCCTGCCCTCCAATACCAAAGGTTGGCGTCCCAAATATTTCTTTGTTCGGCCACCGTCCAAACCTTCATTCCCCATTTCCTGGGTTCGTGGACCGACTACAGGTTCCAATGACATCCCTACCTTATCTGGAGCCGAGCAACTTGCTAGGGAGAAGATTCTTCGGCTTCCTTCCGAAGATAAGAACATGTATGCCGTTCACGGCCATTGTCCGGAATATCCCAATATACTGCGTTATTGGGGATTCCTTCCTGGTGAGTATTACTCTTGGTTGTTGGTATCTTTATTTTTGCGACTATCTCTTTGTGTTCGATAGTAATTCTTCTATCCTTTTTTCAGTGATGCTTAATCGGGCAAACGTTTCCCGGGCAGCTGATGAGGACATGGAAGAAGCTGAAGCTCGGATCCCTACCAAACCCGAGCGAGCTCGGTCAGATAAAAGAAAACAAGTTCAATCCGTGCCGAAGAGATCAGCAGATGCGTCCGACCTTCCTCCTAGGCCGACCAAAAAGAAAGCTTCTTCATCCTTTATTGCAGGCTCGGGAGAGGATGTAGATGCCTCCCCTTCTGTACCTCCTCGGGATATTCCGAGTACCCAATCTGTAGATGCTTCATCCAGTGGATCCCTTAAAGCTGGATCCTATGTTTTAAACAACACTACTGATGGTACTGAAGTTGCCAAGGCATGGTTGCCGGGAGCTTTGCTTCCTACCGACCAACAGTTTCTTCGGAAAATTGGACCTACCCGTACTGAAGATATAATGACAAGGTATGCGGTTTCGCATGAGTTTACTTTTCTCGTACAAGTCCTCCTTATTTATCATTTTTGGTTTTTCTTCTTGGTAGGTTGGTTTGTGCTTTAACCCAAGCTTGGGGAGGTAACTTGGAAGCTGCTCGGAAGGATCAAACCACCATTTACCACCTGGACGATAAAGTCAAGGATTTAAGTGGTCGATTAGAGAGTGTAACCAGTGAAAATGCTGCTTTGAAGGATGAGAAGGCGATCATCGATGCTCAGGCTTTATCTGCTGAAGAACGTATCTCGACCCTTGAGCGTGAGGTTGCCAATTTGAAAATTTCCTTGGAGGATAAAGATGTTGCCCATAGTAAGATCGAGCAAGAGAAGGATCAGTTCATCAGAGATTTGACCGATCAACTTGCTCGAGCGTGTCCGACCACATTCGAGAATCTTTCCGAGGAGTTACGTCGGGAAGTTATTCACAAATGGGTACGCACTAAAGGTTGCATAGGATTTGTCTCCAAGGTTGCAGCCCCAGGTTTCAATTATGGTCGGAGAGATGCCTTCACTAGGGTTATTGAAAATTACCCAGAGATCGATCTTGGACTGTTGGAGAAATATGTTGATCCGGCAATCTTTGACGAACTGAAGCTTCCCCGACCATCTTGGGCGGCTGATAAAGAGGCTTTCCGGTTGCCGAAGAGGGTCAGTGTTCAGGATTTTTTAGACTCCGACTGGGAACCGGCCCCTGAGGAGGAGGATGAAGCCGGCCCCTCAACGACCAACGATGCAGCTGATACTTTGGCGACCACTAGTCCAAACAATTCAACCGATTTGATATCTTCTGATAATGTTGTTGCCGACTAGCTTTAATTTTAAAACATCAGGTTTTTGTAATGGATAATTTATCATAGGTTTTTTTTCCTATGTAAATTTTTGTTCATCAATGATATCAGAATTTTGCAAGTATACTTGTTCGGTATATATTTTTTCTGGCATATTCTTCCTTGTACACCAAGTATACTTGGTCGTGAGAAGACCACTGTTCGGTATAGTAGTGTTTGTTCGGTAATATAACCTTGTTTGGCATATCAAGTTTACTTGGTCGGTAAGATAACCTTGTTTGGCATATTCCCCTTCATATCAAGTTTACTTGGTCGGTTTAATACCCTTGTTCGGTAGACAAAGGTTTACTTTTGTATCATCTCAAGCCATGTTTGTTCGGTATAGTAAGGTTTTGTTCGGTCAAGAACTAAGTAGCTGTTCGTCAACAATCGCTCGTCCATAACCCCCTTCCTCCCGGGCATGTTAACTTGGTATGATTCTCGGAGTTTTTATACCTAAGAAATTTTAGGTCTTTATTGCCTATCGAGTGTAGGTCTTTTATGCCCGAGAATTTCCGTGTCTTTCCCCGTCTAGTCTTTTCGCTGCGAGAATTTCTCGGTTAGGTCTTTTCCCGCCCGAGAATTTCAGGTCTTTTCTCGCCTCGAGAATTTCAGTGTCTTTTCCCGCCTCGAGAATTTCAGGGTCTTTTTCGAGAATTTCAGGTCTTTTCCTTCGAGAATTTCAGGTCTTTTCTCTCGAGAGTTTCGGTCTTTTCCCTTCGAGAATTTCGGTCTTTTCGCTCGAGAATTTGGCTTTCGAGAATTTCGGGTCTTTTTCGCTCGAGAATTTTGCGGTCTTTTTCTCGGAATTGAGTTGAGTAGTAATTTGTAGAAATGTCTTTATTTATATATAAAAACCGATCCGACTTCTTGGGATTATGAATCTCCCATGTTGTCTACATACCGAAATAAATGGCAAACCGGAATAAAACGCTCAAAATTTTTCATGTTTACGACTTTCTCGGATGCTATTCTTATTGATAGTATTTCCCGAGATTGTTCGAATTCCATGATCGAGGGATCCTGTCGCTCGCCTCCGGATCTTGTAAATGATATGCTCCGGGGGCGACTTGTCGTATAACTATGTATGGTCCTTCCCAATTTGGGGATAGCTTCCCTTGATTGGTCGGATCTGAAGCAAGCTGTTCGGCGAAGTACCCGTTGGCCTCGGCAAGAATTGTTCATTTCGAACCTTGGCATTATAATATGTCGCTATTCTTCTTTGATATTCTTCAAGACGGAACTGGGCTTTGTCCCTTACTTCATCAATCAGATCCAGATTGGTTCGCATTCCTTCGATGTTTGCTTCTTCTTCGAATTCTATTTCTCGAAGCGATCCAATTTGGATTTCTACTTGGGACTCGCTTCGCTCCATATGCTAGTCGGAATGGAGATTCTCCCGTGGTCGTCCTAGGAGTTGTTCGGCACGACCACAAGACACTAGGTAGTTCATCTACCCATCTCCCTTTTAGCTGGTCAAGCCTTTTCTTGAGCCCGTCGAGCATGGTTCTATTAGTAACCTCGACCTGGCCGTTACTTTGGGGATAAGCTACCGAAGAAAATCTATGCTCGATCCCTTGTTCTTTGCGGAATGTTGAGAATGCCGCATTCTCGAACCGTTTTCCATGGTCGGTTACTAATATTTTTGGAACTCCATATCTCGTACGATATGTTATGCTTGACAAAACGCTTCATCTCGCTCGGCATCGATAGTTGCAAGGGGTTCAGCTTCTACCCACTTTGTAAAGTAGTCTATTGCTACTACCAAGTACTCTCTTCCTCCCGATGCTTTAGGTAATTTCCCTACCAGGTCTATTCCCCATCTTGCAAAAGGTATTGGGGATAGAGTAGATGTTAAAGGGACTGCAGGGATATGGGAGATCTTTGCATGTGCCTGGCACTTGTCACACTTCTTGACGAAGTCTTTGGCATCTTCTTCTAAGGTCGGCCAATAGAATCCTTGGCGTATTATTGTATTAGAGAGTGTTCGGGATCCTACGTGTGATCCGCAGGTTCCTTCATGAACTTCTCTTAACACATTTGTAGCTTCTACTGGTCCCAAACATCTTAGAAGTGGTCGGGTGAAGGATCTTTTGTATAATAGTCCGTCCCTGATCGTGAACCTGGCTGCTCTCTGTCTTATTGCCCGAGCAGCTTTTTGGTCTTCTGGGAGTTGGTCGTTGTCAAGATAATGTATGATCGGCTCCATCCAACCCTGGTCGGTTGTAATTTGCATGTGGTCGACCTTATTTATGCTAGGGCTATTCAGTTCTTCAAGGTAGATCACTGGTGCTTGGACATTCATTCCGTCCGTAGCCAAGCGAGATAATGAATCAGCCTGGTCGTTTTCAACCCTTGGTACTTGAGTTATTTCTAGCTCTTTAAAGTACTGTTTGTAGTTGTTGACCAAGTTCAGATATTTCTCCATTCTCCTTTCTTTAGCTCCATAAACTCCCTTCACCTGATTTACAATCAGCTGTGAATCACTTTTGATCTCCAGATGTTGAATGCTTAAAGCTTTGGCCATCCTGAGTCCTGCTAACATAGCTTCGTATTCAGCCTCATTGTTGGATGCTTTGAACTTGAAACGAAGGGCATATTTTATTTCAAATCCCCCAGGACTCTTCATTAATAGACCTGCTCCACTTCCTTGCGAGTTGCTTGACCCGTCCACGAACGTAGTCCATCTTTTGATTGATTCTACCCTTGCTCGTCCTCCTCTTGACTTGTTTCTTGTTTTTCAACAATGAAGTCTGCCAGGGATTGAGCCTTGATACTTGGTCGGGGTTTGAATTCTATTTGATGTTCGCTCAATTCCACGGCCCATGTCACCATCCTTCCGGCCAAGTCTGGTCGGTGAAGAATTTTTTTGAGTGGTAAATTCGTCATCACTGTAATGGGATGAGATTGGAAATAAGGACGGAGTTTTCTCGGGCCGCTATAACCAAAGGCTGTGGCTTGTTTGTCCACTTCGGGTAGCGAGTCTCGGCATCATTCAGGACATGACTAACATAGTAGACAAGCCGTTGTATGTTACCCTCTTCTTGCACGAGAACCGCACTAACCGCTACCGACGAAGCGGCTAAATATAGCTGTAGCTCCTTCTTTCTGGTCGGCATAACAAGTAAGGGTGGTCTGGATAGTTTGTCTTTTAGATCCTCAAATGCTCCCTGGCATTCATCATTCCAGATGTTTCCTTTCTGACCTGCTACTTGTTTTAAAATTTTGAAAAATGGCAGGCATTTCTCCCCTGATCTAGAAATAAATCTATTCAAAGTCGCCACCCGACCGCTTAGGCATTGGACTTCTCTCGATGGTTTTGGGTGCTTTCATATCCAAAATTGCCCCGATTTTCTCAGATTGGCTTCGATTCCTCTTTGGGATACCATGAACCCGAGGAATTTGCCCGAAGATACCCCAAAAGCGCACTTTTCAGATTGAGCTTCATCTTGTATTTCCGGAGTACTTTAAATACTTCTCGCCAGGTCATTCGGATGATTTTCTTTTGAGATGCTTTTCACCAAAGCATGTCGTCCACATACACTTCCATATTCCGACCAATTTGATGTTTGAAAATTTTATTCACCGCTCTTTGGTATGTTGCTCCCGCATTTTTTAGACCGAAAGGCATTACTTTATAGTAATAGCTGTCCCTATCAGTCATGAATGCCGTATGCTTTTCGTCATCAGGATGCATAAGGATCTGATTGTATCCTGAATATGCATCCATGAAACTGAGCATTTCGTGTCCTGCTGTTGCATCTATAAGAAGGTCGATTCTTGGTAGTGGATAGTGGTCCTTTGGGCAGGCTTTGTTGAGATCTCGTGTAATCGCACACATCCGCCATTTCCCGTTTGCTTTTTTGACCATTACCACATTAGCTAGCCATTGCGGGTGGTCCGTGCGTTTTATAAAGCCGATTGTTTTAGCTTTTGCACTTCAGTTCGAATGGCTTCATGCTTTTCAATGGCGAAGTTTCTTCTTTTCTGAACAACCGGAATTGCCTGTGGATCAATACAGAGTTTATGCTCAGCCACTTCCCCGTCGATCCCTGGCATGTCTTCACCGACCAAGCGAAAACATCGTAATTCTTTTTAGAAACTCAGTGAGTTCTGATTTGAATTCTCGCTTCTTGCTCGGAACCGATCATGGTGCCTTGCTCATTCTGGCCGGGATTGAAGTGGATTTTTTCTAGTTTTTCCACCGGTTCAGCTCTTTGCAAGGTTTCTTCATCGCGGTCGTCTCTAACTTCAATGGTCATGGTCGACTTCGTTCTTTTCTTTTTCCGCATGTAGTCATTGTAACTTTGCCGGCTACTTTTCTGGTCGGCTAAACATTCTCCAATTCCCTTTGTGGTCGGGAATTTCATCTTCATGTGTAGCGAGGAGACCACTGCTTGAAGTGCACAGAGGGTTGGTCGTCCTATGATTGCATTGTATGCTGATAAATCTCGTACGACCATAAAATTAGTCTCAGATGATTCTATCCCGCGGGTGCTCTCCAATCCGTAGCTCTAATCGGATCGTTCCTTCTGCTCGGGTTGATGATCCCGTGAAACCATAAAGCTGGGTTTCGCATGGGACGAGCATGTTTTCATTTAGCTTCATTTTTTTGAACGCATCTAAAGATAATATGTCCGCCGACGATCCAGTTGTCTACCAAAGACTCTATGAATTTCAGTTCCCTTCCAGGAGAATTTTGATTACCAAGGCATCATCATGAGGGATTGTGATATCCCTTAGATCCTCGGAAGAGAAAATTATTGGCTCAGTAGATATATTTTTATGGGTTTCAGTATTCCCAATATATCGTACTTTTCTTTTTGCTTGTCGATTTGATTCTTCTGTCGGACCACCAAATACAAGATAGACTCGGAGATCTTTTTCTTTGTTTTTCATCCGCCTCGTGTCGGCGTTTGGCCGGACTTCTTCTTTCTTCTCTGTGGCTTGACCTTTCTCTCTTCGGGATAGGGTTGTCATGTGGTCGGCCATCTTCTTTAGATTGGATATATTTCTTTAAGTGTCCTCGGGAGATTAAGTTTTCTATCTCCGTCTTTAGATTTTTGCAATCGTCCGTCCAATGGCCGTGATCTTTGTGATAGTCACAATACTTTCGTTTATCACGCTTTCCTGGCGGTGCTCGGATTTTATCCGGCCACTTCATATGTCCTTGATTTTTGATTTGCATCAAGATTTCGGATATTCTTGTATTCAGTGGTGGAAGATTACTAATCTCATGCTTTTTTGGAGATTCTCGCTCGTCCTTTCTTGGTCGAGCTTATCCCTAACATCCCGGTCGGTTGAACCCTTTCTCGATCGCTTCTTCTTTCGACCCTTGGTTCTCTTTTTTCGAGATTCTATGGTTTCCGAAATCTCTCGCTTGTTTGTGACATCTTTCACTTAGTTCCGCATATGTTTTTGGCATATCTTGGAGCAGCCGCTCTAGCAATCCTTCATGAGTAATTCCTTGGTATAACGCATGAAAGGCAATTTTCTCGTCCATGCTTTCAATTTGCATGGTAAGATTATTGAATCTCTCCAAGAAAACTTCGTATAGATTCCGCTCTACCTTGTTTTATAGAAAACAAAGTATCTTCTCTTTTCTTCAATCCGACTCCTCCTTGGAAACGCTGCACAAACACTCGTCCCATTTGATCGAAACTCATAATCGAACCGCTTGGCAATGCCAGGAACCAGCCCAATGCGGAACCAGTTAAAGAGGCTGCAAAACTTTGGCACATGGCTGCCTCATTATGCTTATAAATTGACATGGTCGATCCGTAGCGAGTGATGTGATGTTTTGGACATTGCGATCCATCGAACAATATGAAAGTTGGGCACTTGAAACTCTTTGGTATTTCCGCCTCGTAGATAGCTTGGATGAAAGGATCCTCTTTTAGAAAAGCATATAGCTCTTCTTTCTTTGGATCGTTTAACTTGTTTACCTTCTCGTCTAACTCTTTGATTTGTTTGCTCAAACGATCTTCCCGCTTGTTCGGTACGGACTCAACCCTCTTGTTTTTTGGTTCTTTGAGAGGATCGTTGCTACTTCCACGATCATGATCTTCATTGAACAGAGGATCTTTATTTGGAATTTCTTTCTCGATGCCCGGGATTTTTCGCCTACCTTCTCTTTTGACTTCTGTCCGTCTTCTAGAGATGGTCGAGGCGTTCGATCGGAAGGACCGAGTGGTTATTCTTGCTTCCCTCCAATATTTTTTGAGTATTTTTAGGATCTGCATTAGGGGCAATTATATGACCCACGGCCATCCCGAGTAGTTCATTCATGGAGGATAATTCCTCCCGAAGCTTTATTTGTTCCTTCCGGAGTGTCTCAACTTGATTTGCTAATGCTCCATGATTCGGGTGCTCGGGGTTTTTCTTCCCTTGATCGGTATTTATCTCCACCTGGTCGGAATTAAATTCCACCGGTCGGGAATTACCGATCTTTCAAAGTTGAGGAATTCCCTTCGAAGCATCATCCTCCACCTCCTTTCCGATTTACAGCCTTCACTTTCGATCGCACCATGACTTTTTGATGCAATTCCCACGGACGGCGCCAATTGTTGATACGGAATCTCGCTCGCCCTTCCCCGTCAAGAACCTCGCAAGATACGAGCTCGACCTTGGAGGGTCGAGGTACGTCTCCGACGAACAAGTCAAGACCAATAATCCGATCTCAACTACTCAATAGAGAATTCAAGTAATTGATCACAAGAAATATGATTACCTGCCCTCTAGTGTTTACCAGAGGTCCTTATATAGTGTATGGTGATAGAGTTATATTCGAAATAACCTGCTATGAGTTGTTGTAGGAGAGTAACTCTTTTAGAAGAGTCCTTTTACCTAACTAACTCTCTTTTCCAGCTTGTTTGGTGATAGGAGTCTACCTATACCGGGCCATCTCATATTGCTATAAAGATGGACTTTTTAGTGTGGTCGGTCCTACCATGAACCGGGGGGGGGGGGGGGGGGGGGGGGGGGGGCCGGAGGGGGAGTGACCTGACCTACCCAAAGAAGTACGGTGCTATGACTTAAAGCATGTCTACCATAGAGACCAAAGCATACCTAGAGTTTAGATGCATACATACATTATCATTGCTCCATATTGCATTGCATCTTGTTATGTTTTGCCGCATGTTATTTATGTTGTTATGGATTAACTTGCCTTACTAAGTTTCTTTCGAAACTCATTCCTTTTTGTACAATCTATTGTTAGACTTCTCTACAGGTTCGGATTTCTTTGACGGTCCATATAAGGAAGCGCAAAGTGAAGAAGATGAAGACTGAAAGAGAAGAAGAGCTGACTGAAGATGTGGAATAGTTTTCTCTACATTCTTCTAGACGTATCTTTTACTTTACTTGTATTAGCTTAGAGCTTTACTTAGATTTTGATCTACCTTCCGCATGTGTTTGTAGGGTATATTTCCGCTATACTCTACAGTTGTCTTTTGATTTGGTATCTTGTTATTCCGCACTCTGATATTCTATAGTGATCCTTCTGAGATCCTTTCTTGACTTTTATTATAAATTACTTGAACATTATGATTTGTTCTTGCTTTTGATTATGTCATTGTGCGAAATGGATATGATCGTTCCTAAACTTGATCTTTAGGGCTGTGGATCACACTCTCGGGTATGCCAGTTAGGGTACCGGCTGGGAGGATGTGACAACCGGTCCGACCAACGGGTTCAATACAGTTGTCTCGACCATAGTGTTAATGGACGGTCCGACCATCGTGTCAAGAGTACCCGATCAGGATAAACTTCTATCATCTACCAACTTCCTAGAAAGGATAAGTCAAGTAAAAGACTCTTTCTAGAGTTACTTTCCTAACACAACTCTTCTTAGAGTTATATTCGGAGTCTGACTCTGATATCTAAAGCTATATAAGCACCTCAGGCAGACTTTATGTAGTAAGTATTCATATTCTATGTGATCAATTACTTAAATTCTCTATTGAGTAGTGAGATCAGATCATTGGTACTGACTTGCTTGTCGGAGACGTACCTCGACCCCCAAGGTCGAGCACGTGTTTTGCAAGTACGTGACAGGGAAGGACGAGCAGGAAATTGTATCAACACCTTCAACACTCCGAAGCAAGTGTCTCATGCCAAATGGGGACCAACCTGCATTTTCTCTCCTCCTTAGTTACGATCCCATACCTTACGGGTGAATCTTGCTCTCGCTGTCTCGCATGGCAGAACCAAGGAAGATGGAGAAGCATCCATCGCGTCTGATATTGGGGTAGAGGTGAAACACATCCATCGCGGGTCTCAGGACCTTGAAGAATGATCAAAGGAGTTATTAACTCCCCTCGAATGGTCAAGATCCACAATCCTCACGTGGATCCGGGACCCAAGAAAATCAAGGTTGCCGAAACCCCCCAAGAAAAACGTTTGCGAGCCTTCTCAATAAAAATGGCGCATTTAAGAATAGCTACCACAACCAAAAGCGAGAGACACCATACGCATGGTTGCCAACTGCTAGGGATGCAGATGAGAAGCAGATCCCTGGAGGGCACTCGAACGGACATGTAAAGGTCCCTTATTAGGACAAGACTCCATCTACACCAAGAGGATGTAATAGATCTCCCCCGTATGGCCAAACTGAGTCAAGGGAGAAGGCTCCAGCGGTTGTTAAGGATAAGAACCTTTGTAGGATGACTGCAGCATCCACAAGGTACACTTCCGAACCAATAAGGAAAACTATAACAACCCCCGTATTTCTAACCCAGGATCCGTATTGCAGGTCCGAGAATTCAAAGGTCTAGCCGGGTAAATTTGTGGAGTGTCTGGATAAAAGTCCATGATCCATATCCAGAACCCATGGATCTGAATTCTCTTGATGAAGTACCTGCCTTGCATGGGAGTTGGATCTCTGGAAGAAGGCAAGTGGTGTCTAGAGATGTCCAGAATGAAAGTAAGACCCCCCCCATGTGTTGATTAGGGTTAGGTTGTGTTTGGACTTCAACCCCTTGAGCAAAACACCTTTGTATAGCAATATACTAAGGGCGGTTGCTTGAGGTGATTGATTGAACTAAGCGACCGCCCCAAGTGACCGCCCGGTCCTGGTTGTGGGGTTTTGCCCTAATTTGCCCCCAGACTTCTATAAATAGCAACCCTCGCCCAATTAACGAATATTATATTCGGGATTGCTGTTTTTGGTGGTTAGGAGGTAGTGGAGAAACTCTGGAAGGTGTGTAGAGCGTGGACTGAGATCTGAAGTTGTCCTTTTCTTTAATTGGTGATTCTGGTTAAGGTATTTGGATCTTCTCTCACCCTTTCTCTTCCTCTAGCTTATGATTGGTGTTAACCCATCCCCATGTTAGTGGTTACCCAATTGGTTAGTTGTAGCTCTCTTTCCAATGTTCTTGTTGAAATTTATTAATATAATTAATAAATTAAATGCCCAAGGGCAAATTTGAAAACTCACTAATAGGGTGGTTACAAAATAGTGTTATATATTTTGGTAACCACCGCATAAGTGAGTGTGTTTACATTACGTAAGTTTTTCCAAGAAAAGGAGGCGGCTCCCATCTCTCTCTCCCTCTCTCCTAGAAACGTAGAAGGAGAAACTCATTGGAGGTTTCCTTCCTTTGCTTTAGATCACTCATCCATCCTTTATTTCCACATGGCATTTGGGTTGTGAAAATTATTCCCTTTCCTAGTGATTGTGGAATCTCCCCGGTAGATCTTTGGTGGTGGAACGAGAACGTGGATCTAGATTTACTTCCGCTGCGTATACTTCATTATTTAGGAAAGCGAATCCAGCTAAGGATCTTTCCCTTATCAATTATAGAATTGAAAATTATATGGAGTATTACCAACATTGGCATCAAAGCCTAAGGTTCCCACGGTTCTTTGTTCTTCCCCCATTGTTTATTTTCATTGTATGGATCCAATGGGAGGATCAAGGGTTTATGGAAACCCGCGGAGAATCTAGGGTTTAATATGAAACCCATGGGAAATTGATAGGGTTTTTGAAAACCCTTATGTTTTGGGTTTGGATTCGTGTCGAAGGATCCTTGTAAATTTCCCTTGTGAATTTTTGCATGAATTTATTATCCAAAATAATTATTTTTGTTTAATATTTATTGCTGGATTTTTTTCATGTATTTTTGGATGATTTTTTGGGTGAAAAAAAACATGATTTTCCGTTTTTTGAAAAAAAAATTCGTTCAAGAAAATTGTGAGAAAAAAAAAACGCCGTTTTTTGTCACTGTGGACTAGACGAACGTCTGTCTATTGTTAGATCGGCATCACGAGTGACCCAAACGGAATTTCCGTCTGGGTAGAAGGCAGTCCGTCTGGGAGATGGATTTTTTTTTGGATATTGGTATGTCCAGTTCAGAATGTGTTTCTAACTTACTGGACACCAATGGCCCGACAGTTTGTGTGATGTTTGGGCATTGAGGGCCTAATGGGGCATAGTGGGAGCTAATGAGGTAGAAGTGTTCTGTGTGAACCACCTTATAGCATTAACATGATTGCATGTTTTATTTTATTAAAATTGTTTTTAATTATGGGTCTATCAATCATGTTTTTTGCATAGAATGAGATTAGTATATAAGTCTATGTGGGCTTGCATGAGAATTTGATTGAATGTTTGTTAGCATCTCTTTGGTTTAAATGCTTATCCTGTAGGTTGACTATGCTAGTATGATTTGTTGTTGCATGAGTTGTGTTTTATGCTAGAATAGTTGAACTCATCCTAGTATATAATGTCTCTAGAATAAATGGCTGCTACCAAGAGCATTGTTGTTGACTACATGAAAGGAGATAAACTGAATGAGAGGAATTATGACCTCTGGCACTGAAAGGTGCAATATCTCCTAGAAGAACAGAACATGCTAGGAAGGTACCATTGCACAGTATTGCAGGGACCTTGAGCTTTACAATGCCTGGAAGAGGAAGGACCGAGTTGCTAGGATTAGTATCCTAAGCTCCATAAGGGATGATCTGATGCTTCGGTTTGAGAAGTATAGGACTGCAAAGTCTTTGTGGGAGGTTGTGAAGTTCCAGTATGGAGGGACTTCCACCACAAGAGGCTGCCAGCTCGTATTCACCTCTGACGGTTATAAAATGCACCAGGGTCACACCATGAGGCAGCATATAACCATCATGTCTAACATGTTTAGTGAGTTAAGCACATGTGGGGGCCAAAAGACCGATGAGGAGCAAGTCTCCATGAGTCATCGGGTCATTGCCAAAGACTTGGGAGCATATGAAGGTCTTCTTGACTCATGCTGATGATGTCAAGACTTTTGATCAAGCTGCCAAGCACCTTGAGCTAGATGAGGATCGGATGTTGGCCGATGCCCCTTAAAACTGAAGTATTTGCTGCTGAAGCTAGCACTAGTAAGGGTGCAGGCTTCAAGCGCAAGAGAGAGAAAACTCAACCTCAGCAGTCCAAGCAAAGTAACCAAGGTGGGAACAAAAACAAGAGTGGCCACAAGCATTCAAGGGGGACTAGTGCTGACAAGAAGAAATTAGCTTTTATTTGCTTCAAGTGCCGAAAGCCTGGTCATTTTGCTCGTGATTGCATTGAGCAGGAGGTATGTACTGTGTGTTATACCTCATCTTGTTATGTAACAAGTTCTACTATGCTTGCTGAACTAAATCCTTTGTGGATTGTTGATTTAGGTGCGACAGAACACATAACAAGGGAATGCTCGAGCTTCGTGGAATACCGTCGTATTCCAAGAGGAAGCAGGAGAATAACGATGGGGAACACTTCAAGTGTGGAGGTTCATGGCATAGGCACTTGCAGATTAGTTTTGCAAGGTGGCCGGACAGTTGTTACTCCATGATGTGTTGTATGCTCCAGGACATTCGGCGGAATCTTGTTTTTGTTATTTATCTTTTGAGACATGGTTTTAGAGTTGTATTTGAAAACAATTCTCTAGTTTTGTATCTAGGTGATACAATTTATGGTTATGATTTTCTTAATAATGGTTTTATTGTATTGGATACAATTGATAATTTATCTAATCCTAGTAATGCTTTTGTTTGCCAAAATACTGTGTGTATTGATTCTAATTTGTGGCATGCTAGACTAGAACATATTGGCTTAGATAGGATGAACAAGTTGGCAAGAGAAGGTCTCTTAGGCCAAGGTTCACTATCTGATTTGCCAACCTGTGAGTCATGTCTAGTAGGAAAAGCAACTAGAAAACCATTTAAAAAGGCTTTGAGTGCCTCTCTTCCTTTAGAACTTATCCATTCAGATGTGTGTGGACCCATGAATGTGCATACTAGAAAAGGACAGGCTTATTTCATCACATTCATAGATGACTATACACGGTATGGTCACATTTATCTAATTTCTCATAAGTCAGAAGCTCTAGAATGTTTTAAGAAATTCATAAGCTTAGTTGAGAATCAGTTAGATAAAAGGATTAAAACTCTTAGAACGGATAGAGGTAGAGATTATCTCTCTAATATGTTCAAAGGATTGTCTAATGAAAAGGGGATATCTAGACAACTTACTATTCCAGGGACTCCACAGTAAAATGTGATTGCTGAGAGGAGGAATAGAACCTTGCTAGACATGGTGAGATCCATGATGGCGCGAGCAAATCTACCCATCTCTTATTAGGGAGATGCTTTGTCGATCTGCCTATATCCTCAACAAAGTTCCAACCAAATCGGTTCCTTCCACACCATATGAGTTGTGGACTGGAAGGAAGCCAGATTCGAGTTACTTGAGCGCATGGGGATGTGCAACATTTGTTCACTTTACTTCTCACCAATATGGAAAGCTTGGACCTAGAGGAAGAAAGTGTATCTTTGTGAGATATTATGAACCCTCAAAGGGCCATGTCTTCATTGGACTAGATGAGAGTGAGAGGAGAACGGAACTTGAGTCTAGGGATGTAATATTCTTGGAGAATGATTTTCCATCTCTTTCAGGAGTTAACAAAGAATCATCGGAATTCTTTGAGATACAAGATAGTGATCTTGTCACTCCAGGGATTCAGATTCTGGATAATGAACCTGGGGTTCATCCAGAAGATCCTAGTGGGAGTGGGAGTGTAGATGTGATAGTGATGCGTTCAAAATCTGCCCCCCCGGGGGCCCCCCGCGGGGTGCCCCCACAACGCGGGGGGGGGCGCGGCCCGCGGCGGGGGGGGGGGCCCCCCCCCCGGGGGGGCGGGGGGGGGTGATTAATAAAAAACACCCCCCCCCCTGGCCCGGAGCGGAAAAAAGAAAAGGGGGGGGGGGGGGTGAAGGGGGCGGGGAGCGGGTAGTTTTGGGGTTTTAGTGGTTTTCTTTTACGTGGGGGGGCGGGGATAGTATTCTTTTTGATCGATTGATCCGTCCCTCACCTTGTATGGTAGTGAGGTTTATATAGAGTGTACCTTCGAATCTCCTTCGTTGGATGCACTCGAGCCTTCTTCGGGTAGTCGTTGGATCTTATCAATAAGATCCGTTGAGAGATAGACTTCTACTAGTTTGGGCTAGTAGAGGACTCTGAGATAACCGTTAGGTTATGCGATAGTTATCCCTTTGATGATGATTATCCGCAGCCGTTAGTTTGAGTCTCTTTGTCATCGGGGTGATTACCCTAATCCATAAGTAAGATTAGGCACGCTGCTGCGACGAATAATCTTTCTTCTTGACAAGCCATCTTCGGATCCGGTTCGCTCGGGAGCGATTCGGGTTTTCTCCGTCTCGACCGGGGTCGAGGGTCGGACCAGGTATGAACCCGGTCCGATCATAAACTCTCCATATCACGAGCCCCCGGACCAAGCGTTCGGTCGATCCCGAGGGCTTGGTTTTTAACTGGGTTCGTCGTCGGTGATGATCTCTGCGTGCTTCATTAAATGTCATATCACATTTAATGCGGTGGTCACTTTTCCTCGAGCGTTGTGAGTGTAAGGCCACATGTCTTCGTTGCAGTTGATCTGTCGTGGCTCACGTCATCCAAGCGACGGTTTCCGAACGCCTATTTCGGATTCGTGAGTTCAAACGTTCAAAACGTCTTCGAATCTTGATCGTTGATTTTGAATCAATCTCGATCGTTCGGATTCCCGAACACTAGTGCGGGAGTTTTAAAAGCGGTTCGTTGTCTTCGTAGGTTTCATTCTTCCTGTCTGGAATTTGAACCTTTGTCGTGCGCTTCGCGCCTTCCTGCTCTCAAGCTTCCGTCTCCCTGAATCGGTAAGTTTACTAGGCTTTTCTTTTTGTAGTTTCTTGAAGCGAGTAATGGCGGACGATAGGGCTTCTTTAGTACCCCATGCTAGTGATAGCGAGTGATGCTTTTGCTTCTCTTGCTCCCGAACAGTCGGATAGTGATAACAAAACCCTAACCGTCCTCCTGGCGGGAGTTCGCTGAAGTTTCTCAAAAAGGTTTTGAAAGAAAAACCGAAACTTCCCCCGTCCTTGTCGAGTCCGGATCTTCCAAGATCGTTGATTCTTCTAGGCAACCTCAAACCTCCGGGTCCAATGTTGGGCCCGGCTCTGCTTCCTTCCATTTATAATGGAGAAACCCTTCTTTCAGCTGTCCAAGATTTTGACCTTCCTTCCTCCTATCGGGTTAGGGCTCCCCACCCCGATGAGAGGGTTGATTCATCCCTTTCGGGTGAATTTTCTCTGTACATAGATGCACTTTGGAAAGCGGGGTTCACTTTCCCTTTTTTAATCCTTTATTCTCCAGCAGCTTTTGAATCACTGGAACATTTGTCCCGGAATGCTCCTCCCCAATAGCTGGTGTCTCATCGTCGGCTTCTTGGGTTTGTGTTTTGAGCTTGGCATCACGCCATCTCTTTCTCTTTTTGTACATTTTCATGTTCTTTCTATCTCCCATCCTCCCGGATGGGTCTTTCTTTCCAAACGCAATAAGGCTGAACTTGATTGGAGGGGCAGCATCCTTGTCAAAGGAACTTGCCCTTCTAACCACAAAAGATGGCGCGAACGATACTTTTTCTCGTCGAGCGCCTCCATCGGATCTTAACTTCCCAACCGCCCGGAGGAGGTTTACTTCTTCGTTCGAAAGTAACCGGGGCCTTCCCTTATCCAAAGAAGACGAGGCGGCCATCGGGAAGATCAAATCCATTCCGTGGTATCAAGAGATACATGGATATGAAATGGAGTATAACTCCATCCTTCGATCTTGGGGCTTGGCTCATTGTGAGCTTCTAACCATCATCCTTTGATTTGGTGAAGTGATATGTCTTGAATTCCGATTCTTGTCCTTCTTCTTTGCGGTGCCTCCCGAACGAGCCCCGAAAGCCTGCTGGTGAAGGCCGCTAAGGCCGTTGTGACAGCCGAGCAACGATCGCCCGGGGTCTTGACTGCAGATCAAGAGGCCTCTCTTCCCTCTCCCGACCCCTCTTACGGGGGGTATCGGGAATATCGGGCTGTAGCTGATGCTTCGGGTAAAGGGAAGAAACCAATGGTGGAGAGGGCTACCGTCTCCTCCTCCGTCCGAACCAAGAGGAGGCATGACACAATTGATGCTCCCTCCAACAAAAAATCCAAAGCTTCGACGGATGGTGAGGAAGTCTTCATCCCCGGTGGACCCCGAAGATGACCGACAGGGGTCACTCGGGATCTGAGAAAGCTGCGAGTGGAGCTCCCTCGGTCTTGCTCCTTCGATCGCCGGGAGTTTGAAGCCCCGGATGACACCTCCCTTGTTAGTCAATCTACAAGGTAACGGTCTTCTTGCTTACTTATGTTTTCATAATTTCTTATGACTTCTTCTGATATCTTCCGTCTTCCCGGGAATGCTTGTGTTGAGCTTTTATCAACACATGGAAGCATTGAGCCGGGTTGGTCGCACCCAGCTCCTTCTTGCAAACTTGTGAAGAGAAATTGGCCAAGGCCAATTCGAAATAGACATTGATGACTGCAGCTACGGTGGAGCTGCGAAAAAGCATGAGGAAGAAGTGATCTCCCTCAAGGAAACTCTTGAAGCTTCAAGAATTCGTGTCTCTGCTGCCGAGCGCGAGGCCACGAAGCAAAAGGCAGCTGCCACGTTGTTTGGTGACAGCCTTGAAATCAAAAGTAGGGATCTCGAAGAACATCTGAAGTTGGCAATCCCTAGCAAGCCTCGAGCATATAAAGCCGGACCTTCGGAAGGAGTGCATTCGGAAATACCCGAACAGCGTACCTTTCTCCGAATTGCTAGGTTTCTACAACATTCGGGCTTACCGCATGGGGCGAACGATGTTTGGGAGCGGATCCTTGGAACGATCCCCGACTTCGACACTGCTCCTTTTCGTGAGGTATGCCACCCAGAGGTCTTCGGGAAAGTTGGTATGGATCTCCCAGACTGGGCTCAGGGAGTAGATGATCCTTTTCCAGCTGACCCTCAATATGAGGCATATCTAGATGACGAGCCGGCACTTCCAGAGGAGAAATCACAAGCCTAGTCTCAAGTTGTTGCTGTAGAGGATTCAGCCGATGCCACTCTTGAGGAAGGCTCTTCTCAAGGTCCTGAGAAAAGTCATCCCGACCAGGGTCCCTCGGGCAACAATGAAGAAAAGGCTTAGGGAGTTGTTCTTTTGTAAAGATGTACTCTCAATATAATGAATAGACATTTCTTTATTCATGTTGGCCTCAAAATTTCCCCGTCTCCTGCCGAAGTATTGCCTTGAATATCAAAGTATTAATGATAAAACTTATCACTTATCTTTTCATTCCTCGCCAAATAATGATCTTGTAGAAATATTGTGAAGATGCGTTTCGGGAAGATGAGTTAATCTTCCCCACTACTTCATTTATTGCAAAGTCTGCACGTTTCCCTTCTGCGAAATTCAAACGTTTTCCTGCTTTTGTGTACCATTCACTGTTTCCAATGAATCGGAAATACATCCATTATTTTAATGGCAGTGCGACAATTGGAGGTTTCTCTGCATCAGGTGCTCGCTTCCACATGTTTCCATGTGGCATCCCTTCGACCGTCGATCTTGCTTTTTGCGGATTTCGAAGCGTCATTTCGATCTGGGTCATCGGTTGTCCTTAGCCTTCAACCGTCGTCTTATACCTGAGGCTATTTAAAGCCTTCGTGGGTACTCTCCATCTATTCTGACTTCTGCAAGATAGATTTGCTAAAGTGCCAAAGCAACCTTTCGTCCTTCGGCCTGCCTCCGTATTCCTCGTACTCCAACGACAGCTCTATCCATTTCTGAACAAGTGAGTTTTTTTGATTTCTCATCTCTTTCCCCTCTTCCCCCGGAAGTAAACTGCACGATAGTTATACTTGGGGTTTAGTTTGTGGTCCGTCTCCCATTTCCCCATTGTTGTCGTGTTTATTTACGTACTTGATACGGCTGTTTTTTTTGTTGTTTTGCATAGTGGCTCCCAAGATCAACCCGGACTTTATCAAAGCAAAATCTCGTAAGAATAGCGTTCCGTCGGTGGTGATTGGGGCCAGTGCGGTGGTTTCAGCTAGTGAATCCTCCAAGCGTAAGGCGACTGCTAGCGGTAAATCTTCAAGTCGATTCCTGCAGCTTCGTTGATGCCGTCCCTGCGCCTCCTTTGCCCGAAGTGACCGCTCGTCTTTCCCAGGAAGATCTTGATCACTCCGTTGCCGATGGTGCTGCCGGCAATCCTGCTGGTGAGCCTGTTGGTGCACCCCCGAAGGAGACTCTTCGGGCATCTGAGGCAACTATGTTGGCGTCTGATGAAGGTGTGGTCCTAGCAGGTGCTGCTCCTATTTCTAACTCTAGTGCTTGTTTGGCATCCTCCTCCTCTCCTTCGAGTTGGAGGATTTTGCCACGAGGAAGCGCCGTCGGGTGACAAATGATGAAGCTCAGCCTTTGCTTGGTGTAGTTCATCCTTCTCATCCTTCGCTGAATTAGTGTCAAACGAGTTTGACGAGCGTTGGAATGGTGTATTGCTGCTCGAATGACTTCGAGAGCGCAGTTCTTTCCAAACTTCCGGATGAAGTCTTTACGAAGTCACTGGTGATGTAAGTCTTTCTTCATTATCCTCTCGATTTTGAAAAATTACTTTTCCGCTCCTCGCTAACTCGAAAGTTGTTTGCGGGAGTCTTCTTTGGTAACTTCCACAACCAAGTGGAAGCGGTTACTAGACTCGATAGGTTGAGCAATGAAGTTTCTAGGCTTCGGGAAATCTCTGAAGCTAAAGATGTTGAGATTGCTCGCCTTCGGAATCTAGCTTGGGAGGTGGCAGGGAGAAAAGAATTCGATGATTGGTCGTCTTCGGTCGGACTTGGATGATGCCGGGGAGAAGATCCGGCGACTGGAGCGGACAGTTGGAAAGTCGGAGCTAAAGGATCTGAAACATTACCCGAAAGGCAAGCTGTCGTTCCTTTGCCCGAATCCCTTCCAACTGATTTTCGCGAGCCTGCGTCTTCAAGTATTTACACAGTAAGCCTTTTGTTGATATGCTTGAATGCTTATAACTTGCGGGCGTGCGGGATGGTGAGAACGAAGTATGGGAATCAATATTAAGGAAAGATCCTCATTTTGATACGACTCCCTCCGGTCTTGTTTGCCATCTTGAAGTATTTACCAACACGGGTATTCCTCCTCCCGATTGGACCAAGGATAAGATTGATCCTCCACCTTCCGATCCGGATATTATGCAATATCCGGAAGATTCTCCTGTTTATTCTCCGCTGGAAGAAGTCAATTATGACGAGCTTGTGCCGAATGCGAGTTTGGTCGAGGACCATTCTTCTCCTGGACAAGTTGGACAAAGAGTATGAAATTGCGGAGGATTTTCCGAATATCGAAATATTTTTGTAATCCTCATTTCTTCTCTTCTTTTCCTTGACTCCTCACCAATGGTTGACTCATATGTTTGTTCTAGCAAAGTCGCGTCGATCTTGTATAACTTGTTAACAGTCACCTATAATGACTTTCTTCTTTGATCAAAGATTGTATTCAGCTCTTGTAATTATTTTGATACTGGCCTCTTTGGATCTTCTGGAGAAATAAGAAATTACTTGATCTTTGAACTTTGCTAGCCACTTGAACTCTGAAACAATGCCTATACTTAAGGATTTCCGGAGAAATACAATAAGTCTGAGAAGGAACTCACTCGGGTTTTAAACCGATGCCTTATACTTAAGGATTTCCGGAGAAATACAATAAGTCCGAGAAGGAACTCACTCGGGTTTTAAACCGATGCCTTATACTTAAGGATTTCCGGAGAAATACAATAAGTCTGAGAAGGAACTCACTCGGGTTTTAAACCGATGCCTTATACTTAAGGATAATTCAAAAATTCAATAAGTCTCGAAGGAACTCACTCGGGTATCAAACCGACGCCTTGCAAAAGGAACTCACTCGGATTTTCATCCGATGCCCCGACTTAAGAAAGTTTGAAAAATTTTCCATAAGCGTTGAAGTGTTGAAGGACCCACACGAATTTTCATCCGATGCCTTATAGTTGGATCTTGTTCTTGAATGTGGTGTTTGATGCCGCATTGATTGAGTTGAAAATGATTACATCACGAACAAAATCGAAATCATCCTCAAGGATAAAACTTTTTGAGATGCCTAGCATTCCACGAACCATCCAACTCTTTCTGGGAATCAATGTTCTTCAGCCTGTAAGCTCCTGAACCGACCGGTTTCACAACCATATAAGGTCCTTCCCGGGGAAGGGTCCAACTTTCTTTGGTGACGCGGGTCGGAAGCTAGGGTGTTTCTCAACACCAAATCTCCGGCTAAGTACCGACGATTCTTCACTCGAGTATTATAATGAGACGCTATCCTTCTTTGATAATGTTGAGTTCGTGCTATTGCCTTTGCCCGAACTTCGTCCAACAAATCAAGACTATCAAGCAGTCCTTGTTCATTTGCTTTTTCCTCGAACTCACGATCCCGTAACGTCCCGCCATTATCTCCACAGGTGCCAATGCTTCGGATCCATATGCCAACCTGAATGGAGTTTCTCCTGTAGGTGTTCGAACCGTAGTTCTATAAGCCTACGGTACATTATGTAGTTCTTCGACCCAAGAAGCTTTGTCGGCTTCGAGTCTTCTCTTTATTCCCTCCAGTAGTGTTCGGTTAGTAACCTCTACCCGGCCATTGCTTTGGGGGTATGCCACCGAGGACATACGATGCTCGATCATATATGTTCCACAAAATTGCTCAAATTGTGGACGATCGAACCGAGTTCCATGGTCGGTGACAATTATCTTTGGAATCCCAAAGCGATATATGATTGATTCAAGCACAAATTTCTCCACTTTTTCTCAGTAATTGTCGCGGATTGCATCGGCTTCTACCCATTTTGTGAAGTAATCAATTGCTACTATCGGATATTCCCGTCCGCCTTGATGCCTTGGTGAATTTGCCCATGATATCAATTCCCCACATTGCAAAGGGAATAGGATTTAGAATTGAAGTCATAATTTCCGCCGGGCGTTTCGATCTTGTAGCATGAATTTGAGAGTTACTACACCGACGAACGTAGTCCATAGCAGCCTCTTGGATCTTAGGCCAATATAACCCAAGTCTTAGAATTTTGTGGGTCAAGGCTCGCCACCCATGTGAGCGCCACAAATTCCTTCATGAACCTCGACCAAAGCTGATTTTGCTCCTTCGAGGCCTATACATCTCATAAGGGGTCCCAGCATAAGATCTTTTGTATAGTCTCCCATTCCGAATGACAAATCTAGTTGATCGAATCTTGATCAACCTTGCCTCTACTTGGATCCTCGAGTAACTTGTCATCTCTTAGATATTCAATTATTGGATCCATCCGGCAATGTTACGCTTCAATATAAGAAATTTCTTTCTCATGATAACTTGGAAAAGTTACCTCTTCAATGTAGACCGAAGGGTCTAGATTCTTTTCCTTGGCATTGGCTAGTCGGGATAGCTCATCCGCCACCGAATTTTCATTCCTCGAAATCTGAGATATCTTTAAATTCGGAATTGGTTCTGAAATGCCCGCACTATCTCCCGATATTTTTGCAAGCGTGGTTCCTTAATGCCATACTCCCCCTGGACTTGGTTGACTATAAGCCGAGAGTCACTATAAATAGTAACATCTGCAATAGCTAATGCCTTTGACAACCGAAGTCCTGCTGTCGAGCCTCATATTCCGCTTCATTATTACTTGCATCTGCGAATCTCAAAGCATATCGAATAATAAATCCTGCTGGACTTTTTAATAGAATTCAGCGCTGCTCCATCTTTATTACTCGAACCATCCACATATACCTCCCAAGTGGTTGGTATAATGGGATCTTCAATGGTGGGTTCCCTTGGTGCAGTAGTTTCTACTACAAAGTCGGCTAATGCCCGAGCCTTGATTGCGATCCTGGGCTTAAAACTCACTTGGAACTCACTTAGCTCAACCGACCAGGATACCATCCTTCCGGACAAATCAGGTTTGTTAAGAACTTTACTAAGAGGAAAAGTTGTAAATACCTCAATTGGATGAGCCCGAAAATATGGCCTTAGCTTCTGGCGGCCATCATGAGAGCCAGATCCTACTTCTCAATCTGCGAATATCTCGTCTCCGCATCTAGCAACACGTGGCTTACATAGTAAATCGGCCACTGTTTCTTATCTTTCTCCCGAACAAGTCTTGACCGACCGCGGAAAGGGGATGTCGCTAGATATAACTGTAATATTTCCCCCTTCTCGGCACGGATAGGATCGGTGGTTGTCCAAGTGCTTCTTTTAATTCCTAGAAAGCTTTTCGGCACTCTTGACCCACTTTGCTTCCTTCTTCGCCCTTCGGGTCTTTAAGTGCCTTGAAGAAAGGCAAACATTTTTCTCCGGACTTGGAGATAAATCGATTTAAGGCAAGCAACTCTCCCTGTCAAACATTGTACATCCCGAACGGTTTTGGGAGCCTCCATATCAATCGGAGCTTGTATTTTGGCAGGATTTGCCTCAATTCCCCCCTCGTGATACCATGAAACCCAAAAATTTGCCCGAGGAGACTCCAAAGGCACATTTTTCGGGGTTCAACTTCATTTGATGTTTCCTCGATCGAGAAAACCTCGAGTCAAATCTGCAATGTGATTTGCTTTTGTAAAGCTTTTCACCAGCATGTCGTCAACATATGCTTCAACATTCTTTCCTATCAGCTCTTTGAAAATCTTGTTGACGGCCCTCCGATATGTTGCTCCTGCATTCTTCGGGCCAAAAGGCATGACCTTGTAATAATAGCTTTCATGATCAGTCATGAAAGCCGTATACTTCTCATCCTTCTTATTCATAAGGATCTGATTATACCCGAGTAGGCATCCATGAAACTTAAAGTTTCATATCCTGCGATAGCATCTATCAAGAGGTCAATCCGAGGCAATGGGTAGCAATCTTTTGGGCAAGCCTGGTTTAGATCCGTGTAGTCCGTACACATCCTCCACTTCCCATTCGCCTTTTTCACCATCACCACGTTGGCCAACCAAGTTGGGCACTCGATTGGTTCTATGAAACCAGAATTTTTAAGTTTTTCAACTTCGTTCCGAACGGCTTCATACTTTTCAATAGAGAAAATTTCTTCTTTTCGTATCACTAGTTTCGCCTTAGGGTCTATCCGAGTTTGTGCTCTGCAATGGCCCGATCGATCCTCGGCATGTCCTCATGAGACCATGCGAATACATCCTTATTCCGTTGAAGAAATAACTTCAACTCATCTTTAAACTCTTCCACTGTTCGGACCCGACATAAGTAATCTTTTTCGCATCCTCGGTACACAGCTGGATTTGCTCCAGTTTCTCCTTTGGTTGGGGCTCTCTTTCTCTTTCTCTTCGGGGTTGTGGGGGGGGGGGGGGGGGGGGGGCCCCTCCCTGGGTCGTTTGGTGTTTGTTTAAGAGGGAGGGGCGGGGGGGGGGGGGGGGGGGGGGGGGGGGGGGGGGGGCGGGTTTTTTTGGGGGTGGGTGTGTTGGGGGCTTTGGGGGGTGTGTAGGGGTAAGAGTGGGGGGGGGGGGGGGGGGGGGTGGGGTGGGTGGGTGGGGGGGGGGTGGGGGGGGGTGGGGGGTTTTGGTGGGGGGGTGGTGTGGGGGTGGGGGAGGGGTGAGAGGGGGGGGTATAGCTCGTTATCCGTTTACTAAGGGTATTTTGGTCAATTTTCATAAAATAATCTTTTACTATATCTTTTAATTATATATGTTATTTTGTTTTATAGTAATTATCATTTCTTTAGAAAATAATAAAGTAATGATAAATTAATTAATTAATGAAACCAAATAAGTGAATCTTTTTTTTCAATTTACTTAAATAAACTCAAATATTAAACTAATAAATAATTTATTAGTTAAATATTTATTATGATCGTTAGCTTAATAGATCTTAAACATTTTTATACTTTAAGAAAATTAACTCTTCATTTTTTTGTAAACTTAAGAAAACAAAATACGTTAAGAGTTAAAATATAAAGTAATAAATTAGCTTTTATATATAATCTATACTTAATTCTTTGTTAATAATTATAATATCAGTTAAGTATTTATTATTATTAGTTTAATAATCTTAATTCATTCAATACTTTATAATCAAGTAAAGAAAATAGAATATGTTAAGAATTAAAATATAAAGTAATAGATTAGCTTTTATATAATCAATACTTAATTCTTTAAGAATTTATCAATACGTTTAGTTTTATTAATTTACTTAATTAAAATTATTTAAATCGTTATATCAACTTCTTGCTTATAAATAGAGGGTGAGACTTGGTCTCACGGGAGGGAGATTTCCAAAGAAGAGAGAGAGAGAGAGAGAGAGCTCATTAAATAGAAATTTTAAGTTTATTCAGAATCCATTTCATTGTAATTGTTTGTGTTAATTTGTGTTTCCTTAGACCACTCAAAGCATTGCACTATTGTGATCTTGAACCTATCGTGAAAGCAAGTGATAATCTTGCATTATATCCACTTGTTTGAATAATTTTGTAATTGATATGTATTGCTAGTGAGAATCCTTCGTGTATATTTACTCGTTTGAATCATTGGGTTATTTGATTTTATGTTGCAAATGAAGATCCTATATGTTATCTATAGATTGAAGCATTGGATTTCATCTTAATCTTGATTGCTAGTGATAATCATTATCATCTATGAAAATTGAATCATTGTATTCTATCTCTTTTTGTATATTATGATTTGCCGTGAAGTCTTTTATAAATTTCTATGAATTTCAATATTTGGCATTGCATTGCATATTGCATTATAAGAAGAAGACATAAACTTTTCCATTTATCATGGTCCAATAGAGAATTTGATGGGTTGATAGGGCTGTGTAACGCGCGCAGGCCACGTAACGGCGTGGATCAATCTTCATCATTTCCTATTGGGAAAACCCATGATAACACTGGAGGGACCAACACACATATCAGGGCTGTATAACGCGTGCAGGCCATGTAACGGCATGGGGTATGATGTGTTGAATCCCAAATGGAGCAATACGCATGTCAGGGCTGTATAACGCGTGCAGGCCATGTAACGGCATGGGGCATCGTATTGTTTCCAAATAAGATAAATAATAACTTGTGCATTAGCATTATTGCATTATTTATTTCATTTGATTGTATTTCTTGTATTATTTCGATACATTATTTCAAACATGTCGATATCTTGCTAGATTTGATCTTGCTAAGTCTTTCGAAACTTACCCAATATTTTTCTCCAGATGGTGAATGTGTAGGGCATGACTTTGAAGAATTGTGCCGTGATACAGAAGAAGTCCATATTGCTGATGAACCTCATTCATATATTATTTGTTAAGGACATAAAATATGTTTTTATCTATATTTAAATAATTATGTAATTGGTGTGAAATGTTCTACTTGATAAATGTAATAGTCGAACCCTTTTATTTTGGATATTTTAGAATAATGGAAATGTTTCAGTTTAAGAATAGACTTCCGATGCTTAAATATTCTAAATTCTTTGAGTTTAATTTGGTCTATTTTATCACGATTGGTTCACTACCTAAGGAAAAACCGGTTCTTGGGTTAAGTATCGACCAACTCCCATTTTGGGATGGGGGGGGTACCACCAGGGCGCGGCCCCCTCCGGGGGGGGGGGGGCCCCCGGCAGGGGGGGGGGGGGTGGGGGGGGGGGTTTTCAGCCCGGCCGCCCCCTCTTTTTTTTTTGTTTATGTTAGGGAGTTGGGTGGGGGGGGGGTCTGGTAATAAAAAAAAATTCACTCCCCGCCCGGCGGGCGTTTTCTTGATTGTTGTAGTAAGGTCATGAGGGGGGGGAAGGTAAGTTTCGTTTTTGTTCGCTAAAGGTGATAGAATCTTCACCATTCAGCTTCTTCCGCTCTGCGCCTCTCGGCTCCAACAAATTTGGATTTGGTTTTTAAACTCCGGAATGATTCGGGCTCTGGACCCCCGAAGATGGTAAGGATCGGTGACCGAGTAGCAGCTTCAATCACCTCCTTGCCTTTTTTGGACTTCGGGGCCTCCCTCGATCGTTCGAACTAACCGAACGATCCCTTTTAGGGGCAGCCGCAAGTGGCCCACGTGGCTCCTCCCTTCTCCTGCTAACAAAACTGGATAGATGTCCACCGAGATATCAATCTCTCAATATCCGCCTTCGGATGACGACGAGTCATTAGTATAATGACCATAGTCCTTGTGGAATCGACAATACTTTTCCCGATCCTGCTGCTCTCTCCGGGTTTCAAAAGAATTTTAGGCGGCCACTTCAAAATATTTTTTCTTTTGAGGATATTCAAAATATCGGCCCGAGGAGCATTCAATGGAGTGTACTCACTTCTACCGGGGATCTTTGGCGCCAAGGTTGGAATCTTCCAACCCGATCACGAACATTCTTCTTTGGCTTTCGCTCGCGGGAGCCTTTTGTTCCTTATTGGAGACTTTATTATCTCCTTGGCGCGCATCTAGAATCTCCATGACCTCAGCCTGCTTCGGCATCTCCGTACCAACTCAGCATAAGTCGTGGGTATATCCTGTAGTAATAACTCCAGGAGTTTCCGATTTGTGAGTCCTGTGAATAGAGCGGTTCGGCTACTGTTCATCCAAGTTCTCTATCTCCATCGTCACTTTGTTGAATCTTTTCGTAAACTCTCGATCGATTCGTTCTTTCCTTGTTTGACGATAAACAAGGTTTCTTCCGTTTTCTTAACCTGTATCCCTCTCTCGGAATCGCCCTATGAATTGGCGCGCCAATTCGTCAAAGTTTACGATCCTTCCCGAGGGGAGGTTAGAAAACCACTTTTGTGCCGCTCCAGTTAGAGATGAACCGAAAACCCCGCATAAAATTTCATCGGAATTACGAGCGCGCCATGGTCCGTTGGTAATAGCAGATGTGAGCTGTTGGATCTCCGGAGCCATCGAAAGTTGAGAAGGTAGGCAAACGGAAGTTATGGGGAAACCGATATCCCGCAATTGGCTCAAGACAAAGGAGTCTTCCGAATGACCGAGTAAATATCCTCGATTATTCTTCCCTTAGCCAATTGCCCTAACTTCTCATTGATGTTGGCCAATTCTTGACCAATCTGGGTCGGGTGATCTTCAGCAATACGATCACGACCTCGATTAACACGATCATCACGTGCTACTCGATCATCACGAACAGCCCGTCCTTCACGAACTGCTCGATCATCACGAACGGTTCTTCGACGGTGGGTGAGTGAGTTCTTACCCCAAGTATCCAACCTTGTATTTGAATCGGTTGTACTCTCTTGCGGTCTGTCGAACCGATCGCCTCGCCTTGGTTGATCATCAATCCTCCGAAGTCCTCGGTCTCCTTCACGAAAATTCCGATCAACATTCCGGTCTTGACTATTCTTTGGTCACGTGGCAATGCACGTCTCCCTGAATCGTGTTGATCGGGTTCTTGTGGTAAAACCACTCGTCTGCGGTGAGCATGCGGAGTGCTTGGCTCACCTCCAAGAGTTGAATCTTTACCCGATCCAATTGATCTTGGATTGTATCGGGGAGGAAGATTACGTCCTCCCCGGCCTTTATCCACCTCGATAGGATTTTGGCTTTCTGGGGAATATCTGGATTATTCACCCCGGTGTATCCGAACACCGGAATTGCGTTGTGCAGCGGCTGCTGCGGCTGCTGATCTAGTCACCATGGCTTTTTCAAGTCTTTCCCACAGACGGTGCCAATTGATGCGTCCAAAATCTGCTCGGCCCTTGGATCTCCACGTGATGTCCTGCAAAGCGAAAGCGTCGGATGTGGCCCGACCGCTGGGGTCGGGAGTCCACCTCCGAAGGCTAAGTCGGTTGATGAACTTAATCACAAACGGCTCTGCTAGAAGCACGAGCTAATGAATGAAGAAACGGGAAAGGTGATCTAGATAGCGAACGCCGATAGTTTAGGTCTATCGGTATGTATCGAACTCGAGTCTCGGATAGTATTCTTTTTGATCGATTGATCCGTCCCTCACCTTGTATGGTAGTGAGGTTTATATAGAGTGTACCTTCGAATCTCCTTCGTTGGATGCACTCGAGCCTTCTTCGGGTAGTCGTTGGATCTTATCAATAAGATCCGTTGAGCGATAGACTTCTACTAGTTTGGGCTAGTAGAGGACTCCTGAGATAACCGTTAGGTTATGCGATAGTTATCCCTTTGATGATGATTATCCGCAGCCGTCAGTTTGAGTCTGCTGTCATCAGGGTGATTACCCTAATCCATAAGTAAGATTAGGGCACGCTTGCAGCCGAATAATCTTTCTTCTTCAGCAAGCCATCTTCTGGATCCGGTTCGCTCGGGAGCGAGTCGGTTTTCTCCGTCTCGACCGAGGTCGAGGGTCGGACCAAGTATGAACCCGGTTAGATCATAAACTCTCCATATCAGATAGCTACCTTAGAGGGTGAGCAATCTGACATGCACTTGCGTCGTAGTGGGCGTGGGCTGGTTCCTCGTCAACGTTTCAACATAGAGGATGAAGCCTACATGGTAACTCCTGAAGAGATCGACTGTGAGATGACTTCAGTCGATGAGCATGAACCGAAGAACGTGCAAGAAGCTCTTGCGGGGTCAAGCTCAAAGGAATGGTTGAAAGCAATAGAGGAAGAGTTGGAGTCGATGAAAGTTAATCATATCTGGGACTTGGTTGACTTGCCGCCGGGCCGAAAGGCAATTGGGAACAAGTGGGTTCTCAAGATCAAGAGAAAGGCGGATGGATCTATTGAGAGATTCAAGGCTCGTTTAGTGGCTAAGGGCTACACCCAATGAGAGGGTGTAAAACCCAGCCTTAACCTTAACCCGGAAACCTTGTTATTTGTAGGTCCGATGACCCGAAGTAAAGTAAGAAGTCAGCTGTGGGCCATCCCAGTAGAGGACTTGGTGTCTGGCTTTGAATCCATGAAAGTTGATGATGAGGTTCTATTTATGGAAACTGAATCCTGATGAAGATCTAATTAGTTGATGGACTTGGAGTGCTCTCTATCTTGGTTTGAAGGCATTTCTACCTATTAGGTAAGTCACTTGACTTGTGTGCAAAACCCCTTTAGGATTGGATTTGATCTGGACCTTCAATTCCCTGTTTTGGCCTTCTTTGTCGACATTGGTCGATTGATTGGTCGATGGGCCGATCGACCAATCCACTCGACCAATGAGTCTTGTCTTTGGCAATTAGGTTGTTCTTGCTCTATTTAAGTCCAACCTCGAGTCCACTTCGTATTTGCTGCCTCCAAACCCTCTGGAGCAGACCAAAGACCTCTGCAAGTCATCTCTCTTGCATCCTTGGTGTTTTCTTGACGGATCTTCGTCGAAACTCTTCTTTTTGCATCAAAAGGTATGTTTACTCTCTCTTCTTCTCCTCCATCTTTGTTTTTCTTTCCTTTTTGAGTTGAGACAGTAGAAGAGATGCTGCATCCTCTGTTGCAAACATCTCTGAACATGTTCTCATGATCATCCTAAGGATTTAAGGCTAGAACAATGATCTTAACCATGATCATTGCAAGCTTTTGAAGGATTCATGATCAAACCATGATTTAATCTCTGTTAAACTTCTAATCTGAATTCTGATCTCTTTGGATCTTCTTTTATTGATCATGTTAGTGGTTAATTGTTGTGTTTTCTTTCCATGATCCATAATCCATAGATTTCTAGTTGTTCTCTTCTACCTTACTATGTGTTCTTCATGATGCATGATAGGTACATATATGGTAGGTTTTATTTCCTTATTTAGATTTATGCTTCTAAGCCTTATTCCATGAAGACCTATGTATGTTTTCATGTTTTCATTACCGAAAGCAATGATCCATCCTCCTATTGTTCTTGTCTTTGTTTTCCATTTCAAATTCATCAAGATCCATGTTTGAGTTAATTATGGTAACTTTTTGTTTCCTAATTTGGATCTTGATACCTTGATTTGATTAGTGTTTTGAGGTCCCCTATATGTTAGAATACTACTGATGTAGTCTACCCCTTGATTAGTATCCTTTTGAACCACCAAATTCGGATTTCATATCTTAAAACTCTGATTTTATAGGCTACTGTCTGCATTGGTCGACTGATTGGTCGATTGGACCACTCGACCAATCCACTCGACCAATGAGTACAGCAACTCCAGATTTGGTGCGTTTCGGATGTTTTGATATCTTTGCTGTTAGGGATCTTTCCTAATATGTTGTATATACTTGTTTAGGACCTTCTTCTCAAGTTTGCCAAGATCTTACTTGATTTCTTAGGATTCCTTGCGAGTTATAAAAGGTAAGGATGGTTATTTCCTTAATTACATAGATAGCATGAATCTAGTTTCTATATTTGAATATCATTAATATGTTTCCTAAATTAGATTCTTACAATGATATACTACTGTGCATAGCTTTGATTACGGTAGCATTACTTATTCATATTAAATTGATTCATGTATGATTTACTTACCGATGTTATACAAGTGATTGTAATTCTTGATTTCTTTCCATATATGAAGTTACCATATATGTGATGATATGAATTGATGCATGTGTATGCTTACGTATGGTTTGGAAAGGAGAGGTGTCCTTTCGACACTTCGTCCTTGGACTACTACGGAAATATTATGGGATGTTTCCGGAGATGCCCTCTGGACACCTTCCTAAACTGTTGGATGACATATCTAGGATTGTCTAGTAGTGTTTGGCTAGGATGTCCTATTATGTCGGACCCTAATCGGAGGGGTATTGAGACCGAACGACCCGTGGTAGCAATGGGGATTCATGGGCGCTCAAGACCGGTAACCAACCCGTGAGAGGACAGGAATCACATTGTGGGGGCCATTTATTGGTAGGGTTGCATATGGCTAGACTTGGGCTCACGGGCGCTTAAGACCGGTAACCAACCCGTGAGAGGACGTGAGAGCTTCCCGTTTACCATATGTGGATGATCAATAGGGTTGATGAGTCCGTAGTCCGAGTTGGTCGGTGCCATAGGATACGCCGACTCTAGTGTGAAGGATACCGGAAAGGATCGTCGGGGACGAGGAATGGAAGTATCCGGATCGACTTGATGTAACCAAGTAGAAGACTTGCATTTGGCTAGGTTTTACCCCGACATGCGCAGTACTTATACCAAATGGTTGTGAGAGAGTGTGTTGACTTAACCCCCCGCCATGGTTTGTCTGAGGGATGAAGGACCCATTACCAATCGGCTGCTCAAGACCGGTGAAATGATCCGTGAGAGAATCCAAGATATCTTAAATGGTTGAGGATGTGAGTGGACTTTCCTAAAGAAGTACGGTGCTATGACTTAAAGCATGTCCGCCAATAGAGACCAGCATACATAGAGTTAGATTCATTCATTCATTGTTTGTCTCATATCATATTTCATTTATGAGTGTTATGGAATTTCGCCATTTATGTTATTATGGATTTTAAGCGCCCTTCTTGAGTTTCTTTGAAACTCATTCCTTTATTGTACAATGTTGTTAGACTATCCTGAGTACTTGAGTACTATGACGGTCCCTATGAAGAAGCGCAAGGCGAAGAGACATATCTCCGGGGAAGGTGATTGCGGTTACCACAATTACTCCGAAGATCCCGCGAGTGGTTATGCTCCGTACGATGCTTAGTCCGACCATTGAGTGGAAGCGTCCTTGTGCTATTTATGAGATTTACACTTACAAGGATGTTGTCTATAAAGTGGAGAATAATTTAGTTACCCAATGTACTTGTTACTGGGATTAGCTTTTGTCTAGTTTATTCTTTTAGAGCTACTTTTCCAGTTGGATGTAAAGTGGGATTTTTGCTTCACTTTACTTATCCGTTTGATACTACGATTATATCTATTATTCGATTCAGGTTATGATTCATTCTTTCTTTATTGGATCTATGATTTATCTTCCGCACTCATGTTATGATTGTTCATGATTATGTTATTGTTTATGTGGGAGGTTGATCACTCGATACCTGATCTTCGGGCTGTGGATCACACTCTCGGGTATGCCAGATAGGGTACCGGCTGGGAGGGCGTGACTGAGGGCGTTGATTATGAGGAAATTTTTTCCCCTGTGGTTAGGTTTGCCTCACTTCGCCTCATACTAGCCATTGTTGCTCAGTTGGACTTGGAGCTTTATCAGATGGATGTAAAAACTGCTTTCTCAATGGAGAACTTGAGGAAGAGATCTATATGGATCAACCTTAAGGCTGTGAAGCTAATGGACTTAAGCGCAAAGTGTGTGAGCTTAAGAAGTCCATATATGGCTTAAAGCAAGCATCTAGACAGTGGAATGTGCACTTCCACCAAGCTATGATGGAAAAAGGGTTTTCCATGCTTGAGGAAGACCACTGTGTTTATAGCAAGAGATCCGATAGTAATTATGTCATTCTGACACTGTACGTAGATGACATACTAATGGCTACTAATAGCAAGGAGCTATTAGAAACCATTAAGAAATGGTTGTCCTCCGTATTTGATATGAAAGACATGGGTGAAGCAAGCTATGTGCTTGGTGTCAAGATTGTCAGAACTAGGCAAAAGAGATTCCTGGGTTTATCTCAAGAGACCTATATTGACAATGTCTTGACAAGATACCAAATGCACAACTGCAAACCAATTGATACTTCAGTGGAGAAGGGTTTGCATTTGAGCCTTGATATGGGTCCTAAGACTCCAGAGGAGAAAACCAAGATGGAAAGAGTTCCATATTCCAGTGCGGTGGGTAGCCTTATGTACGCTATGATGTGTACTAGGCCGGATATTTGCTATGCAGTGGGTTTGGTTAGTCGGTACCAATCAAACCCAGGCATAGAGCACTGGAAAGCAGTCAAGAGGATATTGAGATATCTCAGAGGAACGAGTAACTACATGCTGTGTTACCAAGAATCATATTTGCGCTTAGTTGGCTATAGCGATGTCGATTGGGCTGGAGACATTGATGAGCGCAAATCAACCTCTGGATATGCTTTCTTGCTGAATGGCGGGGCCATTTCGTGGTGTAGCAAGAAGCAGGCTTGTATATCCCTCTCGACCATGGAAGCAGAGCATGTGGCATGCTCAGCTGCGGTTCAAGAGGCAGTTTGGTTGAGGAGATTCCTTTGACATACTGGAATTGTGATGACATCCAAAGAGGCTGCCCTTGTCTAATGTGATAGTACGGCAGCTCTTAGCTATGTCAAGGACCCCAAGTATCATGGGAAGATCAAACATATACAGTTGAGATATCACTTTGTTAGAGACATTACATCAAGGAAGAAAGTTGTACTTAAGCACATATCTACTAGTCAGATGGTAGTTGACCCTCTTACCAAACCTATAGCCAAGGATGCTTTTGTTTCTCATGTAAAATCCTTGGGCTTGCGTAGATTGTGACTTACTTTTGTACTGAAACTTTCTTGTTATTGAGTAATATGAGTTCATTCTAGCATTTATTTTTCACTTTCTGTGTGATTGTGATTGTGTTACTTCTAGCATAAAACAAGATATGTCAATAGGCAAGAGAATGGCTCACTCACATGAGCATTCGCCTCTGGCGCCTTGGAGGTGAGCAGAAATGAGACGGATTGTGAATGACTTTGTGTAGGTCAGTTCATAATCATGATGTCACCTTGATTTGGAATCAAGATGAGTTTCTCTATTGTGAAGAGAATCGACATGAATGTTCCCACTATTCATGTTGCCTATAGGAGCCAGGTGCGAGTACTTTATGTGGTGCCAAGGGGGCGACAATAAAGAAACTCGGGTTAGGCGCAAGAGGTTGTGACTAGACTAAGACCTGTATGGTTTTGAGATGGACATACGTTCTATTGTATATAGAATGCTCCACCATAGCATGTATATCATACTATGTGTGCTTAGAGATCATTGGAAATGAGAGGATAGATGTGACACCCAGCCTAAATCTAGCCCGGAGACCCGATCTGTTTTGGGTGTTGTAGGTTTTGTTTAATGTTGACTTTGAAGTTTGACCGTGATTTCAGTTTTACTATCTTTGAAAATCTTAGGAAGATGTCTTTGTGGGCCATCTCAGTAGAAGATATGGTGTTTGACCCAAAACCCATGGATATTGATGATGGTGTTTCCTTATGGAAACCTTATTTGATTTGGTGTTGAACTATTTATTTGTGAAGAAGAACTTGGTTGATGGACCTAAAGCTTAGTTGGACCTGGTTTGAAGACATCCCTCCATACTAGGTAAGTAGTATGATGTGTTGAAAGAAGCCCATCCAAAAATATTGAAGTTTAGCCTATTAAATCCTTTGTTTTGAATAAGCTGTCCAAGCAGTGGCATTTTGGTAAATATCTGTTTTGAAGGTTTTCAAAAGCTTTATTTCTTTTAATTTCGTGGTAAACTATTCCCACCATGTTTCTAAACCTCTAGATAGTGTGGGATCGACCTTTGAACTTCCTCTTTGGCAACCAATCAACCAACGGAGGTCGGTTTGGTCGGTCGGTGAAACCCTAGTAACTCTTGAACTCTTTGTGCTATTTAAAAGGGGGAACTCCATGTGTTTCACTCTCAATCTGTTTCTAAGTCTTTGGAGAACGTGGGAAGATCCCTAGATCCTCTCCTTCGAAGCCAAGAAAGATCCTCAAGCATCTCTTCAGATTTCTTCATCGGTTTCTCTTCTAAAATGTTGGTATTCAATTCGCTTCTTCTTTAATTCATTCTTTCTTCTCTACTTCTGATTTTCTGATCATGAGAAGGGTGTTACACTACTGTAATGACCTCTTCTTTAATTCTTTTAACCCTAGAGTGAATCCCCCAATTCACTCTATGATCTTGAAGCCATATGGCGATGATCCTTGAATTTGATTCCACCAAAGCTCTTGATGATACTTTCCCTGAATTTCCTACCTATCTTTATTATTGTGGGGAAGGTCTCATATTATTACCATGACCTTCCCATGTGTCCTCATGATTGAGGAGTTGATCCTTGTTTTTCCTTGGAACAATTGGCAACCCTTTTATTTTTCTATTAATTCATTGGACCCTCCCCAAAACCTTTCTTGATTGTAAATTCCTTGCCCTAAGGGTGAATCTTTATTCTCCTTAGTCTTTTCATGGGATACACGGATTCTTGTTAGTAAATCCCTAATTGTATGATTTGAATTTGTTTCCCTTCACTTTAATTGAGAACCTTATTTTCTCTCATTAGTAGACCCTTTCTAATTCCATTCTTTATTTTGAAATACTAATGAGATTTTCCTTTATCTATCTTGGGTTGTTTTTATGAGAATTAATTATGGGTAACTCTCATGGGAGGTAACCAACTCTCATGAGAGGTAACCATATATGAAACCCTATTGTTCTTTTATTTGTTGGAAACTTCCCAACACTTTTTCAGATTGTGCATTCTTTGTTTCTCTTTCCCATGGGTGAATCTTGATTCGTTGTTTCTCTTTCCCTTGGATGATATTTGTGTTAACCTAAACTTGATCACTATATTTTCTTCATGATCCATGTTTAACCTAATTAGGATTTCTAATTATTCTTTCTTCGTTCTTGTTCTTGTTTGAGATCAGGAAGAAGATGATGCATTCTTGCAACCATCTATTCCATGATCTCATTCTATTCTTTGAGATCTATGATCATCATCATGATCTTAACCCTAGCCAAATAAATTCCTTGAAACCCTAACCCTTGAATGATCTTTTCCGGAAACCTCTTGTAACCTTCCATGTGGGGAAACCTCATGGGTAATGTTTTGTTAACATAAACTAGATTTCCTATGATTTCTTGTTATTTTCTTGATAACAATCATTCCCTCTCTTTCCGTGATCATAACCTTTTCATGAGCCATATGTTATGATGAAACCCTAACCTCTTTGTTACAAACCTATTATGATTGATTTTTCGGACTATGATCTCCCCCATGTCTTCATTTGGGTTTGGTTGTACTTGGTCTTCAACCCCATGAGCAAAGCACCCTTGTATAGCAATATACTTGGGGGCGGTTACTAGTGGCGGTTGATTAAACCAAGCGACGCCTTAAGCGACCGCCCGGTTCTGCTTGTGGGAAAATGCCCTATTTTGCCCCCTGTTCGTTATAAATAGCATCCCTCGCCCTATTAACGCATTATTATGTTCGGGATTGCTATTTTGGGCGATTAGGCGGCTGTGGAAACGTGCGGGATTCAGGTCCGAAGTGTCGTTAATGATATGAAACCTTTTCTCTTCTATTATTGGTGATTCTTATTAAGGTAATGAATCTCCATCTGCAATTCTCTTCTTTTAACCTCTAATTGATTTGAACCCATCTCCATTTTGTTAGTGGTTACCCAATTGATTTGTTGTATCTCCCTTTTCAATGTTCTTGATGAGATCCTGTCGAAAACGAATCCCGCATTTGTTTAATGGATGGATCCCATCAAGGGGAATGATTTGGGTAATAAATCTTTGTTAATTTTAGGGTTTCTTGTTACCCCCTTGTTCTAGACCTTTTAAGCTTGAAATTCGGACTAAGATCATCCCAAAACGGATTGAAATCGGATGATAAAAAGTCTGATTTTCGGAGTTAAACTGTCGAACAGGCGGTCGCTGTGGAGGTCGCTTAACTTAAGCAACCGCCACAAGCAACCGCGGTTTCAGAATCGTGTAGGTTTGATTTTTGAATTGTTTTGACTCTTGACTCTTATACATTCTTGTAACCCTATGCCTAGGTGTTCTCTGTTTCAAATAGAAGTCTTATAATAATTTTTTGGATTGCAAGTTAGAGGACTTCTACTAAATTAAGGGTAAGGACATGCATTCTTATTTATATGCAATTACATATACATGATGATTCAGTTGTTCTATTTACTATTCTTTGATCATGTAACTTGCTGTAATTGTATAAAGCATGTGAATCTTATTGTACACTTGCTGTTTGTGGTATTTCCTTGATGTACTTCATCTTTTATGATATTGCACAACTGTTCATGGTATGATAAAGAGTGTTGTAGTGTGATTGTGATGGAAGGGGTATTCCATTGGGATATCTTGGCTTGGGATATCAGAAGGCTGTGGAATGGGACACATGCCTGCTAATGTCTCCAGCACTATCATGATTACTTGATGACATACTTAGGGAGTCTAGAATTGCATGGCTAGGTACCCCACATGCTATTACCCTTTCGGCAGGGGAATTGAAGCCGGGTGACCCGTGACAATGGTGACGTGACTATGTTTCATCCAACAGCGGTAACCAGTCCGTGCGGAGACTCAGTGGTCCACTATTGGTCATGTAATGGTAGGGTTGCATATGTTAGGGTTGGGCTCATGGACGTCCAAGGAGCGGACCGGGTGTCGCGAGGAGTCATGAGAGCATCCGCCCCAATAATATGTGGATGACCATAGGGTTAAGGAGTGGAGTCCAACAGAGGTAGCCAGTCCGTGAGGATTCACACTCCTAGGTTGCGAAGGATACTGAACCGAGTTGGTTGGTGCCATAGGGGAAGTATCTGGACTTCATATAGTATGTTACCATTATGACCTTGCATTGGATTAGAAACCCCGACATGCGCCAGACTCATTGCCAATGGTCGTGGTGAGAGAGTGTTGACTTAACCCCCAGCCACGGTTTTGAGAGCCGGTGTGGACTTACCCCTTTGCCCAGGATCCCTACAGAGGTAACCATCCTTGCCGGATCGAGTGATGAGACTTACCCAAAGGAGGGCTGGTGTATATCTTAAAGCATGTCACCATTAGAGACTTGCATAGTTAGATCTTAGTAGCATTCATATTTCGCATATCATCCATATCATTTCATATGTGCATTCGTGGATTGTGTTGACATATATATGAGAATTGCTTGTTCCTTACGAGTTCGTTGGAACTCATTCCTTTCATTGTATGTATTATATAAACTGTACGGATGGTTGCACAACGTCGAAGTTGGAGATGATTCGTATGAAAGAGCCTTCTCGTTTAAGCCGATGTGGCACAGACAGGTGATACATGAACTTGCAGAGCATGAAGCCTCCGAAGATGAAGACTATTTAGTTACTTATTTTGCTTCCGCTGAACTCGATATTACTTTTGATTCTTGATCTTCCTTCTTTCGTTCGTTCTTGGATTTTTATTGGAGTATTTGGACTCCTGTAACCTTTTTATTGATTATTGTACTATTCTTGCTCTTGATTCATGTATTTGTATTTATTATTATTGATAGACTAAAACCATGGATCCTGTGACGGATCGCACCCACGGGTTGTCGGGCGGGTAACCCGGGCCTGGCGGGCGGGGTGTGACAATAGATCCCTGCTCCTCTCATTGTGTGAGTCCTGGACCTTATGGTCCATTAGTGTTCTTAATGACTTTCGACGACATCATGAAACGAAGGGTTGATGTGGCTACTTTGGGGGTGTTACCTATGGTCATGATAGATTCGACCTAAAGGGGCACTACTGGGAAAGGAGTCAATCCTAAGTGTAGTGATGGTCTGGGGCAAAAGGAAATGTTTGATTCAACCGCACCTTAAAAAGTGCTTTCTTTGGCGCCAACTGTATGTGTTATAGTAGTGAACATTTTAAGGACAAGAAGGTGATCTCTCGGAGGGATCGAGATACCTTTAGTCTGATGAGTTTGAATAAACCTAGGACACTGTGGTATACTAATACTTATTTGATATGTTTCTTTGAGTGATGTGCCATTCGGTCTTCTTGGGAAGGTTTCTAGTTTTGGGCTCACACGTGCAGGTATATCATCGGTCGCACAACCCATTTTGGCAGTATGACTTGTGGATATTAGTGTTTGGGACACAGGTGGTCTATGTATCTGGGATACATAGCGAAGAGATCAATATATATGTATATCTGGGATATACATGTGTGTCTATGACACAAGAGGTCTATGTATCTGGGATACATAGCAGAGAGATTGAATGTGCATATCTGGGACATACATGTGTGTCTGGGACACATTGAGAGATTAACACATGCCCTTGTGCAAGTGGGAGATGTTGGAATTTATTAATATAATTAATAAATTAAATGCCCAAGGACAAATTTGGAAACTCACTATTAGGGTGGTTACAAAATAGGGTTATATATTTTGATAACCACTGCATAAGTGAGCGTGTTTACATTACGTAAGTTTTTCCAAGAAAAGGAGGCGGCTCCCATCTCTCTCTCCCTCTCTCCCTCTCTCCTAGAAACGCAGGAAGGAGAAACTCATTGGAGGTTTCTTTCCTTTGCTTTAGATCACTCATCCATCCTTTATTTCCACACGGAATTTGGGTTGTGGAAATTATTCCCTTTCCTAGTGATTGTGGAATCTCTCCGGTAGAACTTTGGTGGTGGAACGAGAACGTGGATCCAGATTTACTTTCACTACGTATACTTCATTATTTAGGAAAGCGAATCCAGGTAAGGATCTTTCCCTTATCAATTATAGAATTAAAAATTATATGGAGTATTACTAACAGTTCTTGATGAGATCCTGTTCGAAAACAAAACACTGCTTTTGTTAAAAGGATGGATCTAATCTAGGGGAGGATTTTGGGTGACTGATTTGCATTAATTGTTAGGTTTTGTGTTACCCCTTGGTTATGGGTGTGTTAGGTTCGAAATTCGGATTGAGATCATCCTAAAATCGGATTGAAATCGGATGATCAAAAGACTGAGTTTCAGATTTAAAATACACAGTTTTTGGGGCGCTCACTAGTGGTGTCGCTTGACCTAAGCGACTGGCCCCAAGCGATCGATTGGTTTCCAATAAGCATGTGACTTTTAGCTTTGATCCGATTTGATTAATTTGATTTATATAATCTTGTAACCCTGTTTAGAGGTGTTATCTGTTTCTACTAAAAGTTTTATAATTATTTCTAGTTTGCATTCTAGAAGACTTCTACTTATTTACAGGTAAGGATATACAATCTTGTCTTTATGCAATGACTTAAACATGCTAGTCTAGTTTCTTTCATTACTGTTATTTAGCTATATATACTGCTATAACTATTTATAGCATGCTGATCTTATCATATACTTGTTGTTTGTATTGTCTTTGCATATACTTGACTAATTATGAATGTGGTATGATGATGATTGATGTATCGTGGTTCTGATAAAAAGGGTATTCCATTGGGATATCTTAGCTTGAGATATTAAAGGGCTGTGGTATGGGACACATGCTCACTGATGCCTTTAGCACTATCATTGTGATACCCGACCCTAACCTTAACCCGGAAACTCTATTGTTTGTAGGTCCGAAGATCCGAAGTAGAAGTGGAAATCAACTATGGGCCATATTAGTGAAGACATGGTGTTCGACTCCGAACCTATGGAGATCGATGATGATGCCCAATACTTGGAGATCTTGATTAATAGTAGAATTTTGCATTCAATTTAAATGGGACAAACCTCTTGTATTTTGGATTCTCCACACACTATCAGTTTCATTTGGAAAGCTAGGAATGAGTGCTACTTGCAGAAGGCAAACCCAGGTATTGTTTTGAATTCCATTAATTTGGGACTCAAAGAACTAAATCTCTCTCCACCAAACGAAGTTAAATCTGGGACGATGGATTCCTCAGAACATCAATTTATCTCAGAATTTCCAAGCCGTTTTTATAGGAAGCTGATCCATTACCCTACTTTAATCATTGCAGGAAATAGAGTTTCGAAAGAAAAAGGATGATAGAAGTACATGGGCATACTGTCTAGAAATGGGAATGCCTCTCCCAAGCAGTGGGAACTGGGGGTTTTAATTCTCAGCTCGAAGCAGGAATTCTAGTACCAGTCAGGGTATTCAATTTATGTGAAATCTGAACTTATTGTATGGAACTTCAAAATCTTATTCCTACTCCTAGTAAGCAAGCGTGACCCACAAAACTTGTTCCAATTTTATTGTTTGTTATTATCCCCTAAAAATGTGACGTACTAAAAGCTGTTCCGGTGAAGTAAGCCACTTGGATAACTTCGATGTTTTCTTTTCAAAATATTTCGTTTTCCATTAAAGAAAAAAATTCATATTCTCTTGTTCAATCGTAAACACTCTCCACATTCCGCGTCTTTATTTTGGGTACGCCTACTCCATTTTGTTTCTTCATATTGACTTTGAATATGTATTTTTTTTTAAAATTAATTTATAAGTACCTTTTTAGGAGAAGGGAGATATTACACACAGCATCGGCAAGAATTGCAACCAAACAACCTTGCCTCGGCAAATTTATAATATTAACATTAAACAATTAAAAGGTGCGACTCCTAACTCCTAAGGTTTTGCAAAGCCACTCGCTCATCAGGAGAAACTTGATCCGGACTCCTCAATCACGGAATAGAAAAATACATAATAAGTTTGAGAAAACACAATAAGAAACGTGAGCAATTTCAAGGAAAACTTAAATTCAGAAAAATAAATAAATAAATCGAAATGGAAAAGCTCATCACATTATCACATTTTACTCACCATCAAAGAAAGCATTTAAAGAAATACAAAAGCATTAACGATGTAGAATAAATTAATTACATGTACATAAACTGCATCAGCCCCAAAAATTGAATTACAAAACCCTCATAGCTCAGAGAGTATAGCAGGGATGTAGTGGGAAAGTTCTGCTGTAAGGGACTGAAAACCATTTACCAGCTGAGTGTGGAAGTCTTGATCTTCCTCCCCGATCAGCCTGAAGTGGACCCGAATTGCACGCTTGCAAACTGCCATGAATTCAAGGAGAGCAGCAATGAGTTGCTGCAGTTCTTGTGAACGCAATCTGGTTGTTGGCTCACCTGATAGGAAGGCCGTGCACACACTCAGGACTCCACTGTTCACCTGTAATTACCCATTTTCCTCAGCTGACCATCTCACGAGATGCCAAAATGGATCCAAATACATTCTCTTGCAGATAAAAACGAGTTCTACACTACTAACTTTATCCCTCTGATTTTCAAATAATGCTCCTCTGAAGGAAAGTGTAAGAAACAACTATAGCTCCCATCTCCAACTAAAGCAATTCTTATTGGTTTGGTTTAACACTGCCACTCCACATTCCATGTCCCAGTCATGAGACTTGTGACATCATAGGTTTTGCACTTCGTAGTGGGCCAACCGACTAAGTTGACAAGTCAGCATTGGTGGCCAAATAAAAAAGGCACTAACCTCTGAGGCTTTAGGATTAATTTGGAAACTCATTAAGTGCCAACAGCAAAATTAGGTCACTAGGTCTATATTGCCTTGATAGATGCTGCTAGTGCAGGAATCCACCTGCTAGAGACAGCAACAGAAAGGGCTTTACACACCCCCAGGAAAATGATGGAATAAGGTCCTCAAAATGAACACCCCCAACTGGCATTCTACCCAACCATTCTGACAACTTAGATCAGCTGATCCTTCAACCATGATCCAGACCAGGGCCTTGACTCATAATGAACTTAAAAGCACAGAAACTCACCTGAACTGCAACACTGCCTTGGAGTATCCTCTGTAAACTTTGGAGACGTGGGAGTTGATCTCCTTCAGAGCTGCGAGGTTCTTCAAGCTCATTCCTCAGTGCAGCTGTCCGAGTTTCGATCATACCAATAGCATTTTCTACTGGTGAGAACTCAAGGGATTCAGATTTCACAACCAAAAGACGGTTCACTAGGGCGGGGAAGGATGCCTTGGTCTGAAGGACAGTACGTCGCTTCCACTGGTCTTCCAAACCGCCTTGTGTTTTTCCATTTTTGGTAAATGGGGTATCGAACAGAAACCGATCAAAGACACGTGCACGCATGCTTCCAACAGAGAGGGAGAATATCCTTTCTCTTCTGCTGCTCAGGTCCTCATCTTCCATGATAGGATCGGCTGCTGTTATCTGCAGATAGCAGACACCTGGTTGCAACTCGTCAGCATTGACTTGTCTAGAATCAGGAATTATATGCAGAGTTTGATCTCCATCGATCCTAGATTCATATATATGACTAAGTTTCTCCATTATATCACCCAAGCGCACATCGCGGGGCTCCCTGTACACGTACTCTTTCCTATCCAGCTTCCCAAATTGCTCACCATAAAATCCCACACGATAGTATGTAGCATCAATGAATGGTATTGGGCTCGATTCCTGCTCCAGGATAGATTCATAGATGTTGGTCAATGATGTGTGGCATTTTGCAAGCTGTCCGAATGCCCTCCGACTTTTATAAACTGGAATTATGAGTTCTATAATGCTCGCACAGAAATGATAGAGCTCTGCTTGAGAGAATAGCTTATTTGCAAGCTGTAGGTATTTTACAGCAGAGTCAACAGTGAGCTTGGATGCACCATATCCCTCAACCTCAGCTGCAGAAGCCTCAGCTGTGACTTCGCTGCTGACCATGGGGCATATCTTACATAAAGCTGTCACATGATCTCTACTCCACACAGCGTCATTTCTTCCCACAAGAGCCTAGAAGAAATCAGATAACACAGTTAGGGAATGAAAGTACTGGGACAATATATGTAAATAATAATTATTTTAAGCCTTACAAGAATAACTTCACATGCTCCCAATCATTCATCATATGGGTTAGAAGTAGCAGTGTTTTTCTTTTTTTTTTGGGGGGGCGGGGGGGGGGAGGTATTGTTGAACTGGATATAGATGAGAAATAATTGAAGGACAGTAGATGAAAATTAACACTAGTAAGAGAGTTAAAGGTTTGGGCCAAAAAAAAAAAAAAAGAGTTATAGGCAAGAAACATATTAAATATTTTACTTAAACTCATAAGCCCTATCCCACCTAAATGGGGTGGACACATTAATAAAAATAAAGCTTTAGGACCAAGAGTCTCACTAAGGAAGGTGAGTGATTACATAGTGCAAGAACTTACAGGGAAAGACAATAAAAAAATAAAAAGAGGAGAGGAGGAGCCACGTGTGGGATCCACTTGTTTAGAATTAAACAAATGATTAGATGAGTCATGGACAAGTCTACAATTTTTCGCGATGAGCTAGTGCTCATCTGGCAATTATACTGGGAGTCAGTGATGTAATTCTAAGAAGGAAGAAGAGAAGAAAGGCCAGACAGCACTTAAGCCCCATTGAGCCAGCCTTTAAATCCCCTCAAGCACAGCCACTTCAGTGCCACTTGCAGTTGATGTCCCAGTCCAAATTGATGGAACCATTACGGCACTCATTAGAGGATTATATTTCATTATTCATTTTTCCTATTTTCATTAATACAAGTCAGTGGTAGATCTATATACAAAGGCACTACATATTTACAGTTTTCAGAGTTGTAATTTGTGAAAAAAGAAAGTCATTAGAAAGAGAAGAGAGGGCAGGAAAAAAAGGGCGGAGGAGTTGGTGTTCTATGACTTTGAGACTGAAGAAAAGATTGGCTTGATGCTTATGTTGTCTATTAAAGTGGTGGGGGTAACAGACTACCAAGTGCATAACTGAGAGGTCCTGGCAATGTACAAAACATTAAGGAAAAGAGGCCAAAACACTGTTAACTTGAACAGTGTCAATAGCCCCTTATTTGCATTGATAAGAATATTATCTGAAGATCCTTCATGGGGACTAAATGAGAATCCAAGGTTTGACTACCAAGAGGACTGGCTGACAGAAGACCTGCAGATTGGATTTTATCTTGTTACAATTTTCTCAGTAGTTCAGGTACTAGCATAGGTTATCAAAGATGGCAAGGCAACCCAGGTGCTTGGGGGTCTTCCTCAGTGCTATGGCAAAGTAGGCAGCTGCAAGGCATCACCTTGGTGAACAAAGCACTTTGGTGCACATATTTTTAATATGACCATTTTATGTGGCACAAATAGCATACTGAAAGTCATATAATTCTACTTACAAGTGCAAATATTAAAGTGGCAATAATGCAAGATTATCATTATAAAAAAAAAAAAAAATAAATAAAAAAAAAAAAAAAAAAAAAAAAAAAAACGAAAGAAAAAAACAATAAGTTCAATCATAATAAATAAAAAGTAGCAACAGAGCATAATAACATATGATTATGATTTATATGAATATGAAAATGAAAGTAGTAATTAAACTTACCATTGTGATGTCAAACAAGTTATGATTTTGATGGTATGCAATGGAGATTTTTTAAAATTTTTTTTTATAATAATCTTCTAATCCAATTTCTAATAAAGTCCCAGTTGATTTGATCACTTCTATGATCATGTTTTATAAGTTTTTTAATTTATTTTTCACCTTTAATTATAAAATGATCCCATGCTTCTCCTACATGGTAATAAAGTCTACAACCAATAATGTGGTGTTATGCAATTATTATTTGTTTATTTATTTATTTATTATTATTTTAAAGAAAATGAAATCTATCCAAGTTAAAAATGTCAAAAAAGTGACTGCCAGCCCATAAGGCGTCAATATGGCATACAAGCCATTGTTTAGTGTTGGACACAGAATAAAAGTGTGGATTTTTGCATGACATTTTGATAATAGAGGTTACTAGATCTATTAGATTCCATATCATTTATTTCCGGCATGTGGTTAGATTATAATTTCTAAAAGTTCCTAACTCTAGTTAGTTTCTGTTAGAACGGAAAAAATGTCCACAAAAGTTTACTGATAGGAGGATGAAGAGATGACTTCAGTCAACCGATGGGAGGATGAGGAGATGATTTCAGTTATGGTGCTCTTATTAGGTACATATTCAGTTTCTGACTTTCTTCTGTAGATAATCAAAGATGTTGGGGAATGCCACATCAGCCCCTAATTAATTTTTATAATAACAAGCACAAGGCACTAATGTCTAGTTTAAAGTGTATTTAACTAGACTAAGCCTAATGAACCAAGTCAATGACTCAATATAATGGAACCAAGGCAAGGATGATAAAGATACAAATGAATGGAATCAAGACAAAAAGGCCAAACCCAATTGAATCATAAATCGAAGCATGTGGGCTCGAAACTTGAAGGCTATGTGAAGACTTAAGAACCAAGAAAAAAGATCAACAAAGCACATCAAGCTCAAGTGGATCAAGTGTACTTAGAAATTAGAACACTAAGTACACATTGCACACTCATGCATCATGATCATAGATTGACCTAAGACATTTCAAGTAAGGTAGAAATGGACTTAGAATTGGTTAGGGAGACCAAAAACCCAAGAGGACTAAGTCCAAGAAAGTGGTGACACTTGCTAAATTAAACGACAAGCCGTTTCTTCCCAAAATGGCTAGATGGCAGAAAATAGTCAGAAGTAGTGAGCTGTTTCAATCACAGAACCATTTATTTGATAAATTTCCCCCATGGGCGAGAGCAAGGTTGTCAAAGCGACGGAGGGCTTAAGGTACTAAAGCAACAAAGCACCAATAAACCGATGACTAAGCGATCAAAGCGTTCTAGTGTTAATCTTTTGATATTTGATCCAAATATCAGAAGTTACATAAAATTCCTAGCATTTAAGTATGAAACATTTTGCAAACTTAATGAAAACTTCATTCATAATTAGTAATAAGATTGGAAAATGTAACATAGTCATTAACTTCAAATATAACAACATCAAAGTCACAAATCAAACTTCATAGTTTAACAACCAAATATCAAAACAACTAAACAACCCTATTGGGAGAACAAAAAAGTAACTCAAACACCTGCTGAATAAATAACTTATGCATTATGCATTCACTTCCAGTTGATAACCAAGAAAAGTAACATATAAAAAACCCAATATCAGAATCTCAAAGAAGAAACACTATTTCAGAATCACAGAAATGTGATATTGGGTTCATTGTTGGTAACCAAAGATGCGATATATTGATATTGGGTTTACCATATTTGTATTATTTCAGAATCTGAAAGAAGACAGAAATTAAAAAAAAGAACCAATAAAGCGGTGGCTGGGAGAGCGTCCAAAGCGCCTGCTCGGATGCTTAAGTGACAAAGTGACAACTTTATTGACTTAAAAAAAAAAGCGACAGTTGCTTTGACTGGGCAGGGACCACCCTTACGCTTAAGTGACACCTCGACAAGTATGGCCGAGAGAATAGTCAGAAGCAGGGAGCCGTTTCAATCACATAACACATGGCCGAGAGAAAAGAGTTGCAATCCGTTTCAGCAAAAGGCCAGCCATTTGGAGATGGCAAGCCATTTGAGCTCCAATGGCTATATCCAACGGTTACATTGCTGAAATGGCTAGCCGTTTGTCCCAAACTGTTAACGGCTAGCCGTTTCTGCTGAAATATGACTTTTATAGACCTATAGAACTCAAACTCAAGGCAAAAAAACCCTATAACACCGACATCCCATAAGAGTAAGACTACTACCAAGTGCTCTCATTACACACTCTTCTAAGTTCTAACTGATCAACGCCTTCATTTTACAAGGTAAAAAATCTAGGTCTTGACTCTTGAGGCTGAACTCAGTCAGCCAGAAAACCCAGTTCTCGCAAGATCTAGGCCATGATAGGGCAAAAGAATTGGGGCCAACTTGAGGTGAACTCAAGGGCTCATCTAGGGGGGGGGGGGGTTTAAGGGTTAGGTTGGGCTGAAACTTGGTACTTAACCTATTTTAGGCATTCTAAAAACACAAGTGGCCTTAGATTTGTGAGAAAACAAGTTTATGTATGAGCTCCAAGTCAACCCGAAGAATGAAACCAAAATGTTGAAGGAACGAACATGCATTCTTATAAAACATGAAATTTAGAATCATCAATCGATATACATGAAAACCAAATGACAACATACATCAAATAATTTAAATTGTTCAGAATTCTATCCATATTAGTAGTTTAGCACTCGATAGAACAATACACCTTGCTCGAAGAACACCTTCAACTACCCTTGATTGATGTTGTGGATGAGCTAAAGACTCCTTAGAAGTGTTGCAAGTGAAAATCAAGCAAGGCTGGTAAAAAATTAGGCCAAAAACGAAGAACAAAATAGCTATTATCAAGATGGAACCGAGAGTAGTCATCTCAATCTCGCTCAAGTTTGGGTAAAAACAAGTCGAGTTGGACCGAGATCCTGCTCGAATCGAGATCTTGACTAAACATAGATCTTAGGTGAGTTTTTGTATTTTCTGGGTCTTACATCTAGTCTCCCCCTTGACCTCTTGGAAAACCAAGATCTGGTCGAGATATCGTGAGATCTTGTACTATGTCATTTTACACTCAATTATATTGTCCTAGCCTCTCATTACCTTGTGCATACCTTAAAGATTCTTTGTAAGGGACCAAGCCCATCCTGTTGATTGTGGTGCAGTAATAGAACGCTTATGGGATCATCACCTGCCAAGTGTTCCGAGGTCATATTCAGGCATTCACTCATCTTGCGTCACACTCACTCAAGGGGTAAGGTGTCACACCCCTTGATAGGTAATATCATCCCTTTGAAATTACATTTTGTTATTGAAATTCTAGTTCTATGTTGAATTAGAATGGTAAAGGATACTCTTACCTTGTTACAAAGATTGTAAAGGGTGCTCTTGCCCTAATAACAAAGATTTGTAAGGGTTTGATTCTCTACCCACAATACTGAAAGAGAATCACTAGTGGAACACTCTCTTGAGGGTGCACATAGACTTGCAAAGTCAAACTAGTATAAAAAATTGTGTTGTGGGTGTTTTGAATTTGCTCAACTTGTCCAATTAATTTTTAATTTGCAATTATTGGAAATGTAATTTTCTAGAATTAACCTATTCACCCCTCCTAGGTTACATTTACAAAAGATAAGACCAAAAATTACCCCACAAAGCTTCCCCAACTGAAAAAAAAAAAGAAATCTCTAACAAAAACAGTCTCCTCCCAACAGAAAAATAATCACCCCACCCTAATGGACAACTTCAACAGACTACCCACTACCCATAGAAAATAGAGACTCCAAGATAACAAACTTTAACTATAGACCACCTACAGAAAATAGAACTCCCAAGACAACAAACTTCAACTACGAAGTACCCATAGAAAATGGAGACTTGATGATAAAAAACTTCTATCTTTTTTTCTTCAAGAAAATAGACATAATCACAAAAAAAATTTCATATCAAGATGTAATCAAACCAACACCAAATCAATTAACTCACAATAAGATTGAAGCAGTCCCACACCTTAAGCAATCAAAAAAAGATGAGATACACTACGAAATCCTCAGAATTATCAGCCAACCCACACTGCCCTGGTCACAAGCTTCTCAAACAACTAAAAAAAAAAAAAAAAAAAAAAAAGAAAAAAGACAGAGGAAGCAGCACAGCAATAACCCTGGCAGAATCTCCTTGCCAATCCAAAAGATTAGGAAAAAAAGGTAATAACCTCTCCATGAAAATACCCAGAAGTTGTGGCCTAAATCCTAAAGTGAAGTAGTACTTATTTAACTTCTTAATTTATCACAGAAACTCCTTCAAAAAGTGCAGCGTAAGGTGCTTGCTCCCCTTTAATCGTGATTGAAAAAAGCTCTTCAAATCAATGTAGATGGATGTCCAGGTGTTGAGGACTTGATGAGAGATGGAATAGGTTGAATACACAAGGAATTATGTGCTCTTCAGCTCTGATGCTGTGTAAATTTCAGAGTAGATGAGAGAAGAAGAGGAGGTGAGCCATGATTGAGATTGAGAGCTTCACTACTGAGTTGTGAAGTCTCAAACCCAAAAATCTTTATTTATAATCACTGTTTAAAAGTAGAAACAAAATAGGAAAAACACATGGATTAAGATTCTGAAAACGCAGCCAACTCCATCGAGAATTAGCGCCATATGCTAATTCTCGATTCATGTTTAATGGACTGTTTTGCCCCTTTAACCCCAAGCTTCAAAACCCTAAAAGCCAGGAAACCCTGATTGTAGCTCTACTTCCCCTTACAAGTAGGATATAGTTCAAGTTTACTGGCAGCATTGCTCCTTAGTTGAACCTCTTCAATCTGAGGCAAAATCACAAACTTAGATGTTGCAGACCATAAACAAATCTGACGACCAAGATGCCTCACATGCAAGTTACATAGGATGTGCAAGAAGAAAGCAACAAATATCAAGAATACCACCTGCATAATCACACCAGCTACAGCAACAGCACACTGTGCAGCTTCAGCCCATGCCTGCATCTCTTGATGTGCATCACATAAATGCAATAACCACATTATATGAAGATCTGGGACAGGGGCATATGCCATTGCAAGTCGATAGTAGCTTTCAGCGGCAGCATAACGGTCCACAGTCATTACAGGGGTCTGCAGGAAGAGGGTGACATAACTCAATATTTTCCCAGATTATGAGGGACTGGACAAGGATTGGAATTTCTGTAGGTTAGTGTCAGCACTTACTAAGAGGGCATGCTCTAGGCCAGCATCAAGGGCCTGAAGAAGGCTGTCAGATAGATATTTCACATCTGCCCAGGACCACCTGTTTGCTGTAAAACCATCAGGAGCTGCAGTCAGAGCATCTTCTGGAAGCCCACACTCTTTTAATATGGAAAGGCTACTTGCTTGATGTGCCATCTCTTGCAATGATTTCCCCAGACGTCGAGCCTCACCGCTCTCTTCAAGTGATCCATCAGACTTCATCTGAGTCACTTGTACATCAGACAGCAACTCCGACAAGGTAATTGTCAACATTACTCGCAACCTAGTTGTCTGCATAAAGTAGGAGAAAGAACTCTGCAAAAGCAAAGATTTAAAGTCAAGAAAATATAATAAAGATATCATACATTTGTGGAAAATAAAGAACTTACCTTCACAAGTATTTGCAGCCCAATGACTGCCCGTCTCCTGATATTATCATTTCGGTAAACCGCAAGCCGGAGAAGATGGAAAGCAATCTGCTTTAGGAAACGGTCATTCTCCCTTGCCATTAAAATTGCACCATGCAGATTAAATATAGTGTTGAAAACAGGAAACAAAGCCTTCCAAAAAGCCAGTGGCTGACTTCTTAGGAAGAAGCTCATCAATATGGAAGTGATGCAATCTAAATTTCCATAATCAGTAGCAATGCTATGAGATGCTGCAGCTGTAGAAAATTTCTCAGTAACCTCCAAAATGAGAAGGCTGACAGTAGCGCTCAAGTTTTCTTCCCAAAGTTCCTGTATATAATGGGTTGCGAATCACCATTTTAGCTTCAGGAACCTGAAAATGGAAATCCTTCTATATGAAAGATGAAGAATAAGCATACCAGTTTTTGTCTCAAAACAGGGTGCAGGGACTCTCTTAATGCTCGAGATGAAGCTCCAATCCTAGAAGACTGTGCCTGAGCAAGAGCTTCTCTCAAGGAATAAGGCTGGCTTGGTGAGCTTAACTCGGGACTGACTCTCTGCCACAAATAACCATTTTCGGGGGTTCCCTGAGGCTGCAGTATAGAAGATCAGACATTTCTTAGGGTGCCAGAAAGTTTTTCTTTACTTATTTTTTGAACGGGACTAGCAGAAAAGGGGGCAGGGGGGAGGGAGAGAAATTATTGAGCCTGGAACCAGGAAGGGCGGAAACCAAAAAATGTTTCCCTAACATTATTCATGAACAAATGTGCAGCTCATTCCTTGGACAAAAACAATGGTAAAGCATTAAATACAACATAGAAATTAACAATTTCCCCATAACACTACTTTCTGATGCAGATGAATAAAAGGCAAACGTACTCTGACTTCTTGCCGAGATGCCTCAGAAAGATAGTTGTTCATAGCAGGGGAGAGCCTATCACTGTACTTTGGGGAAGCAGAGCCTTCTCCATCAGGACTGCGTGAGCTACCCACAAGTGTACCATCAGCTGGTTTTCTGTGCTGTAAGATCAGAAGATACTGCATCAAGATATAGGTCTAATGAAGCCAAAACCCCAGAGATCTAGGCCATAACTTGCTTTTACTAAAGAAACCAGTGCAGCCAAAACATTAAATAAATTAAAGCTGAATACATCTATGTCATCCATTGTAGATTGGACTGTTAATCAGAGCTCAAGAAGTGATGGTTCAATATAAATCTATCCCATGAGTTACTTTAAGAGAATGACTTCAACAAAGTGGAGTTTATAATCTACATGTACTATTAATCATGGTCACTGATTCATTAGAAATTTAGGTAATGTCCATTTAGGTTATAACTAATGGTAATTTCTCAAATCTGTCTGTGCTGTGGTCTGCGGAACTGGACACCAGGGTTTAGACTGCAAATTTGGGATCATAAGCGTTTTACATATTTTATCATATTTCTTTCACTGACTAATGGTCTGAGTACATGCAACAATAGGCTACAAGACATTCAGCATGCATTGTGTATCATACAAAAATATAATATACCGAACCTTGTATAATTGAAAAATGATTGAAAAGTTAAAACAGCAATAAGTTGCATAAAACCAGCAGAATTTACACAAGTAAACCAAGACAATCTAAGGTATGACAATAAAAAATAAAGGCATACCATGGAAGTAGAGCTCTACCACCTTTTCTTTTCTCTTAATTAATATGTAAAACTCTACCATGAATTTCATGTAAGACATACTAAAATGAAAAAAGGCATTTTCAGTAAGATACAAACCTCAAAAAGAATGAGGCACTCCTCCAACAGCTTGAAAAATAATCTGGTTCTAGCAATACTTTGTTGCCAGGCCTTAACAAGAGATGCATCATCCAGATTACGTATGATTTGCATTATAACAACTAAAACTTCACGCTTTTCAACATTACCAAGGTTATAAAAGACAGGCATTTCGTCTAGGATCTGCACAAATGACAAAACCATACAAATTAAGAATAATACATGCCTTAAGGAAACCATCTGAAAGTACATAATTGCAGGAAACATTTTTTTAGGCCACCCAATGCTTTCAGAACATTATTGGCACATCATACTGTTAGGAAAGATGGCTTGCCAGTAGGATACTACTACTAGTAGTGACCTATAAAACAAAAACACAAAAACTAGCCCATATATTATTTACTTTTTTACACAAATAACTAAACGACTAGATGAAAAGGGAGAAGCAAACTAGAGAGCACATCGTACAACAAAAAAGTGCTGCAGAATCCCATCATCACAAACTATTGTAACTGATACTACCATCATCAATGTAATATAATATTAATTAGTATAGATCTAATTATTAGTACTGTTGTTCTTTAATATAAAAATACATGGGAGAAGCCAATATGCGCCAATTGTCCAAATCAAATAATAAATAGAACCAAAACTAGGAAGAGAGAAAAGTGGAAACGGAGAACAGTCCACGATATAGCTTGGAGCTTCACTTGAACTTGTCAAGACTCCAATTGCTCTTAATTTATTTATACGTTAACATTAAGAATACTAAACTGAATATGAAACAAGAAGGACCTGGTCTGCCGGGCTTTATTTATTGCTGCACTGTTTGGCTTATTTGGTGAATAATAACTTGTTTTGCTGGTGTGATTTACTATTCTATTGACTTACATTATTGGGTCCTAAAGTATACCTTAATGGCTACTGATGCTTATGCAGTCCTATTTATCAAATCAACTACAGTTGTTGCCTACTGATGCTAATGACTTACATTATTGGTTGTCATTATTTGTCCACGTGTAATGCTACACGTGAGGGGGAGATTAGAGCCTTTTGTCTACCTACTTGGTCCGTAGTAACCTATACTACCTTTATCTACCTATTTGGTCTGCAATAACGCATACTACTTTTTATCTACCTAATTGGTATGTAGTAGCCTCTACTACCTTTATCTACCTACTTGGTCCGTAGTAACCTATATTAGTTTACCTACCTACTTGGTCCGTAGTAACCTATACTAATTTACCTACATGTAAGTAGTAACCTATGCTGCCTTTTACCTACCTACAAGGAAGAAAATTCGACCGAAACATGAATTTCGACCTTGCAAAAGGCCGAAACATGAATTTCGACCTTGCAAAAGGCCGAAATTTTGATGTTTCAGTCGAAACTAGACACTCTTTTTTGGAAATTGAAAATTCAATTTCGGGCCTCATATGGACTCAAAATGATTTGGATTCTTGCATACTTCCTATTTCAAGCATAATAAACACAATGGAACTAGTATTTTGCCAAAACAAAAAAACCATTGAAAATTTATCAATTAAGTATACTAACAAATGACTGGTTCTAACAAGTGCAAAATGTATTGCATACAAGCATATAATCATCAGCATACATGAATTGTTTGGTAGAATAGTTACATATACAACAAGTCAACAAAATAAAATGACCGACTAGATCAAGTGATGGTGTCTCACATATATTAAGTTGAAGCCTATATATCATATATACATAAAATTAAAATAAATAATTTTAGAAAATAATTATTAAAATCAGAAAATGAAAAAATTGTGGCAAATAAGAAAAATATAAGTAACAAAACACAATCATAGATCATAGTCCTAGGCCAAACATATATTAATTTCAAGGCAATACAAGATCTTATAAGGCATGAACAAAACAAAAATAAAAAAAGGGGAAGTTTGGAACTGTTGGGTAAGGCTTATGCTTCACATTCTATTGTTGCCGGAGATTCCTTTGTAGCTGTTGTGGCTTATGAGGTGTTTGGAGGCAAAAAAAAGAGCAAAAGAGGTGTTTGAAGGTAAAGGAGTTGTGGAAATTAGGTAAAAATGGGATAGAAATCAACAAAAACTAAGGAAAAACAAGTTGGAAGGTTGAAATGTTCGAAATTTTGGTCGAAATGGTCAAAATAGTCAATTTCGTTGAAATGGTCGATCGAAATTTGACACTTTTTCAAAATAATTAGAATTTTGTTTCGTTTTTGAAAAATGCAGACATTTCGACCAAAATTTCGACAATTTCGGTCAAATTTTCTTCTATGCCTACCTACTTGGTCCACGGTAACCAATATCCCCTTTAACCTATCTATACTTTGCCTACTAATTGCCTTATTGCGAAGAGCTTATATGGACATGGAGCTGCACTTACCTACTTGTGTGGACATTGGAGTTGCATCTTACCTAGTTGTGCAGACACTGGAGCTGCACCTACCTCCCTACCTGTGATATGCGACTTTTGGCTTAAAATTTAGCTTCATGTGCGGAGATTCCTCCCTACTACTGGCATTATTTGGATAGTTTCCTTGATGTAATTGTTGTTGCTATACTTATGGACAGGGTTCATCTTCACCACCACCTATTATTCTCATTGTTGGATGGTTCGTTCGACATGAAGATTGTTTACTTAGGTTGCTGTTGATTATATCATAAGCGAAGGACTATCAGTGTTTGCTATTGCTACACAATTCAAGACCGTGTTTGCCTTTTAAGTTTGTTATTATTGTTCAAGTTGGAGTTTTCTTTATGTATACTTCAGCTTGAGGGAGGGTGTTGAGAATTGAAGCAGCCTTAGTGCACAAGTTGCACAAGTTTATATTTTGGAGAAGCAGTCTTGGTGCACAAGTTCTGAAAAATCAGGGTTTCTATTTTGCTTATTTTTTAGCTTGGTTACTTTCTAATTTTCTTATTGCTTGGATGACAAGTAATCTCCCTATGATAGTTTCCTTTGTAGTAGATTTGGGAGATTACTCATACCTTCCACCCCATCTAGTCGTTAATCCATTACTTATATCTTCATCTTTGTTAACAAATAACAATAGTATCCATTCCCTGTTACCTTGTTACATCCCCTTAACCTACTACCTAGTAAAGGTTCCCATCTTGGGTTTTGACAAAACCCAACTTTTCCCCTTTTCTCCAAAAGCCTTCCCATATACCTATATCCATACTTTCCACAGTCCAAAAAATATTTAGTTTCTTTCTAGCAATCCTAGCCATTCCATAAAATTTTTACCTTTTTTCTGGAAGATTCTAGGCAAATCCTAAATACTAGAGAATATTCCTGAGAAACCTAACCCTAGAATTGGATTTACATCACCTGGTGTCAAAATGTTTTCTTTGCCACCTATAGAAGTGCTTTTCTAGAGCAAGGGAATTAACAATCAAGCATACTAATGAAATTATCTAAAGATTAGGTCCTTAGAGAGGGACATGGTAAATGAAGGGCTCATGAAGAGGAAGATGCAGGCTGATCCATCATGCCTCATGAGAAAAGGTGAAATCCACTAACTAAGCGTTAATGTATTTTCTTCTAGCCCAAAATTCATTCTTTGGGTGCCCTCTCTCAGTTCGTATGTGAGGGTACCAAATTTTCCATTCTTGGTAAGCTAGATAGAAAAGAGCTGATCCATATAAAGGGATAGAAAACTTCACGTGGTGGTATCTTGGGAGGCTAGAAATGACAAGTTGTTCAATAGAACCATCTGAGATCATACAAGCTGCCCAAAAGGCAACATCCAATTTCTTGGAGTGCATGTTTTCGAGAAGTCCACAGATCCATAACCACTCACCACCAACACAACAAAATCCTCCCTCCTAGGCCCTCTCTTCTACACCTTCTGTTTAGTAGTCAATCGTACTCTATTTTAGTATTATATGATTTATAAGCATTAAAATCATGACCTTTTTACTCAAAGAACTCATGATTTTCTAACTTTTAATTTAATTTTTAATTTTTTGATTTGAAAGAGTAGGAGAATGGAAGAGATAATAATGGACGGAGAGCTACTCGGGAGATAAAGTAACTTCCATAAGAAAAGGGAATGAGGTGGAGAGGTTCATAAATTCATACCATACGGTGAATGGACACATTTACCCTCTTAAGAAATTTATATTATTTCTTTGTAATAATAATATTAATTTGGAAGAATGGGGCCAATGTTAGCACACGGGATTAGTAGTTAGATTGAATGTTCTGAGGTACATTATGATACATTGTAGCTAGATACAGCACTGTCTTAAGTTAACTTTATTGAGTCTTTTGAAGTGATTAATTCAATGAGTCAAATTAGGAATTTGGAAGGTCTAAAGGTATATTAAATTACCCATCAATTAGAAATTTTTGAATAAATAAACATCAGTTGCCTCTCTAAGAGTTTTGGTGCTGTTAAGCAATTGACAAGAAATTGATATCTAAAACTTGATTTTTTTCTCTTGGTTCTTATCTTCTCTATTCTTTGTTTGAAGAACATCTTCGATCATTCAAGCCAGTTTAAGAACTTCGACAAACGTTGGTTGAATTATCCCCAACTGCAATTCTTGTTCTAACCTCTAAACCATAAAACCTGGTGTTACTTACACAGAACAATTTAACCATCCAATACCATATTTAGAACCTATCACCCTCAAAGCCCTAGGAGAACTCAGCCTAAGGACACCCGTTTTTTATTATTAGAAACCCTAGATTCCTTCATTTTCTGTGTTTCTAAACCCATAACTAAACCCTAATCTGTTGTTACTTCAATTTCAGCATATTCCACCATCAAAATATCAGCAAACCTAGACTGTCCACTTGCAACAACCCTGCCATCAAACCCTAGGCTCTACAAAACCATAACTCAAGTTTCGATCTAACCAACTTATTAATTCAGAGCAGATCATTGCATAGAAAAATAATTTGAGGGAAACTCAAGTTTCGATCATGTGAAAATGGGAAACTTTAGGTTGAAACTTGGGAAATTTTGTAGAAACTTGGGACTTTTCCTACAAGTTCCGACAGGTTTTAGAGTGTATTTTGGGGTAGGACTTTGCATATAAACTAATAACAGTATGAAAAACATATTGGCACGTGCATTTAACACTCTTGACTTCTTTTGGTCATCCGTTAGAGGTCTACATGCTGCCAAGCTATGTTCGACATAGTAATTACCAACTCAAAAGTGGGTGCCTGATACATACATACATAATAGTCATTGTCAAAACACAAAACTACCACTCTAATTTTAACCTAAACACACATTACTTATAAAGTAAGGTATTCCCAAGCATTGGGAATTTTTTTCCTAACTAAAATATTATGTATAATTAAAATATTATTAGTAATTATTAAACATGTGAAAAATCATAAAAAAATAGTAGAACACTTCAAAAACCAAATCCAACAACATGCATTTGTAAATCTAGCTACTAGAGACAACATTGTGTCACACTTCAAAAATAACAAAAAAAAAATGTAAATTTTTAGGTTCTTTTAAAATAAAAAAATAATAAATTTGTGGCACACTTCGAAAAATAAAATCCAACAACATAAATTTGTAGATCCAGCCACTCGGGAAAAAAATTCAAAAGAATCCGACATCAATTGACCATGAAACAAAGAAAAAAATAAAAAAATTGGGGAAACACAGGTTACCTTGCAATAAAACTTGAAAACCCTTGAAATATCCACCAAGAAAGCCAAAATCACCAAAGGAGTAAAATAAAGTGCTTGAAATGAGTTAAAATGATCTGAGAAGGGGTCGAAAATGGGAAAATGAGGTTTCCCAATTCGGCTTCCGCCTCTAGTTGGCACACGAAACATTGCGAAGTGCAGGGTTTCATGTGAATAAAAGAATTTTAAGTTATTAACCTATCTCGTCCAGCCTGGTCGAACCAGGTATCGACTTTGGTTCTTGAATTTTCCCAAGTTTCGCATGGTTTGGTCGAATTTTCCCGGGTTTTGATCAAAACCTGGGACTTTTTTTTCGGTCCACCATAGTTCTGTTTCAAGCTTTTAAAAATGGGAAATCTCAAAGAAATTACCCATGTTTTGAGCGAATTTTGCTCCATGGATCATGGTTACTGGTCTCTAGTTAGACTTGGATCCCTTCCAATGTAGAACTCCAAGTAGTGGAATCAGACTGAAGTGCTTAAATCTGAATGATGTTTGAACCTGGACTCATTTGTGCTTGTGGAGAATGTCAGGAAGCCATCTGATAATGGCCCATTGGAACCCCAGTCGGGATCTTGAGAACCTTGGTCGGACTTTCAACAGCCTTTAGATAATATCATACACGATTATAATAAAGTGTACAACATGCCAGACACCTCAGACAGATCCCTTGTAGCAGCATTCTTACAACAAAAGTAATTAAGAGAGAGAGAGAGAGAGAGAGAGAGAGAGAGACTGGAACTCCTATTAAAGATTTTTATTGCTGTATTTCTGTTACATATGAAGGCAAGCATTAAGGATAGAGAAATGGAGAACAAGGGGGATACAGAAGCTCTGTTAGCTGGCCCATCATCCTCCTCTCCAAGGCTTCTCTCACCATTGTTGCTTCTCACAGCTTCAACCATGACTCAATTCTCTTCAGGCTCAGTCCTCCCCTCAGCCTTATACTCTTATTTGTAATAACTCAACTACAACACAACTCAATCCAATCTAATAAAGAAACTAAATATATCTAGAAAAGGAAACTAAAATCACAAAACACATAAAATAGAGAACTTCCAATAAAATCTGGCTGCTGTACATCAAAATAGAAACTTTAAAAAGAAAAGTAAATATAGCAACAAACTGAAATTAGAAGATGCCCAAATCAAATAAAATATACCTTTCAAAACTAAAACTAGAAATTAAACTAGGGCAGCCTTAGGATAGAATCTTTCTCCACTTGATGGATCCACAAGATTTCCAGAAAGGAACCACAAACAAGACAAATATTGGCTGTGACTGACTCTGTCCACATGAACAGTGACGTCAACAGTGCTTTTGCCCCCCCCCCCCCCTCTTTCCCTCTCTTCTTCATATTTTCATCATCACATATATTATATCTATAGCAAGAGGTTGTAGAACCAAAGAATAATAGCTCGTGATATATGGAAAGTAGGAACCTGTCCAATGAGTGGAAAATATAGTTGAGCAATATAAAGTTTATCTTCGTCTTTCTGGTATCTAGCATCAAACTCAAGCTTTGACATAAGGACCACCAACATTCGAGCTGCCTATACTCAAAAAGCCAGAATTTCAAGTTACAACAAAGTTAAATCCATCAAACAAACAAAAGAATCACAACACTTAAAAGGAACAGGACGATGTAAGTCTGTAATGGACTTACTTTGGCTCGCAGAACAAAATCATCATGATCCCAAGTAACAAAAAGTTCCTGGATTAAAACAGATGAAAGATAGTTTCTGCGACAAGAATCAACAGTCATTAGTCTTCACACCCACTTATAATTAACTAATGACATCAATTTTCAAAGAAAAACAGAAACTAATTAGATAATAGCTATACATGACAAACATATGTACAGCCACTGACAAACAAAAAATAATAACCAAAAGCAATGAAGCAGCCGAGAAGCAGGCTTTTGAGAAGTCTTTCTCATACATCTGGATGGAGAAGGATCTAAGGAGATGGCTCTCCAATCCTAGGACTGTGGACTTGATTTGGGAAGCCACCCAATTTGATATTAGTTCCCATGTTCAGTTGATACCTCACTGCCATATTCAGAATTTCAGATACCCCATGGAACCAGCGCATTGTTGAGTGTGTGTTTTTCTTTCTTTTTAATTTTTAATTTTTTGGGCCGTGAAGGCAAATTGTTTTTACGTGGGTTCTCAATCTGCCTATTTGTCTCCCTTCTGGTTAGCCTTGCCAAATAAGCCACTGAGAAGAAATTATGACAATGATATGGCAACTAGGCAACAATATGACTATATGCTGTCAGGCCATCCTCCATGGCATATAGGACCTATCCTTGAGAATTTCTTCAATACATTCATTCCTAGTCACCTCATGAGCATTGTTCAGGCCATCCCTTCTGAAGAAGAAATCTTAGTAGCAGCTCACTCTCACAATGCTAACAGAGACCACGTCCTTGATGGTTCTAGCAATGGGATTCTTCTCTTGCGCTTGAGACATTATTAAAGATGACATCAGCAAGGCCCTTTAGAGTTTCTTCTTCAATTTCAGCCAGATCAAGGGGATCAATAATATATTATTTTTCCTCATCCCCAAGAAGGAAAGTGCTTCTGCTATGTCAGAGCCCATCCTGAGTTCTCAAAGTCCAACTCCTTGAGGTAGGATTTTATTTCTACGGTTCTTCATGACATGATTTTCCTCTTGCTGTTGTGTTAATTGGTATCATCGTTGTATTTTCTTTGTATGAATGTCAATGGTATATGTCGTAAGGCAATAACAGTAGTAGATTTACTTTATTATTGGGGGTAGATATGTTAGGATCTTTTATTGTCTCTTGTAATATTCCCAATCCCAAACTGGAAAGATTTGATTTGTTCTATTTTTGGAAGGTTATTAGTATAAATAAAACTCCTACTATGTCCTTCAGACACGAGTTATGATTTCCACAATTTGTTGAGCATGGTATCAGAGCCAACTCTGACCCAGGAACCACCAATGCTGCTATCTCCTTCTTCTTCTTCCTCCTCCCATCGCAGTTCTCTTCCAATACTTCCATAGCTATATGACCCTTCTGCCTTCCTCTTCTTTTTCCTTGGACCATCGGAAAGCACCATAACCACCCTTATAGCCCAACGTCACCTTCACCAACTCTTTCCCATAATTGCCAATGAGCCTGGAGTATTGCACCATCCTTGCGAGTCCACAAAGTCTATCGTCTCCCTCCACAAATCACACCTAAGCTTTGCGATAGCCCTAGAGGAGTCGCATCACCTCAACAACCCATCTAGGGCAATCACCCACCACTAATAACAAGTCCACACTCGAGCGGTAGCCTTTGGGGCCATCATTGCTGCTTGCATAGCCACTAAAGGTGTTGCCCACCTTGTTTGAGGCCTCTAGAGCCATCACCTCATGCATCTTGTGATCTAAATTTCTTTTTTGGTTCCAAAGACCATTTCATGCCTTTTTTTTTGTTAGTGAGCACTTTTCTCCTACCAACCCCATTTTTCCCTAGTACATAATCCTTTTTTTGACCTACAATGGCTGACTCAATTACCTCTACTTCTTTTGGTACATGTAGAATGGAGGATCCTCTTGTTTCTTCTATTTCTCGGGATCTTGATTTTCCTCCTTTTCAGATGACCACTATTAAGCTTATGGGACCAATTACCTTCGCTGGTCTTGTTTTATCTCTCTTGAGGTTGCTGCTCGTGGTCTCACTAGTCATCTACACGAGACTCTTGTTAAACCATCCTCCCCTAGTACAACACAAGATAAGTGAGACTAATGAATGCTTGGTTTATAGGATTCCTTTTCAATTCCATTGAACCAAGTATTGCAGTACGCCATCTCCTTTTTCCTAATGCGATTGCAATATAGAAGGTTGCCAAGGAAACATACTAAAAGGTTGGTAATGATACATGGTGCTTTGAGATCAGAAGGAAAATTCATTAATTAGAATAGAATGAGCTTACCCGGTCTTAATAATACAACACTCTTTAATGCAATTATTAGACTCTTGACTTCTATAGCTATTTTAATCCATTTTGTGTTGTGGATGTTCCTGCTTATCAGAAGTGGAAAGACAAGCTCCCAGTGTATGACTTTTTCTATTCTAAATATCGAGAATCATTAGATTCATGCACAAATTCTTTCATGGGAACCTTTTCCTTTCCTTGGAGAAAACCTATGCTACGGTAAACATGGAGGATAGTCGTAGGACAACTATGGTTCATACTCAGACATCTTAAAGGTTTGAATGGTGGCTGGCTATGGCACCAATAAGCCTATCACGGGTGATTCTCGAGCCCCAGGGCAGTGTAAGTATTGTGGTAAAGAGCACCACACAAAGGACAAGTGTTTGAAGTTGTATGGATGTCCAGTAAATTCTCGTGGAGAAAGTAACAACGCAAATAGGGAAGGAAATAAAAAAATATGCACATCGAGTAAATTTTGACGCCATGAGTACTCCAGCACCTTCGCTAGTTAATGTTCAGACCAAGCTTCTCAAGGCGGCAAGGCAATCAAACCGACTAAGTGACAAAGTGGAGCCTAGGTGGCAATTAGGCAACCAAAGCAGTTGGGTCAAAAATTTTCGATACTTCTAAACTACTTTTTAATATAACTACTTTCTATAATAAGCTAAACAAACATTCAATAGTCACATTCATCCATAAAAAAAGCATTCAAGAATCATGATTATGAAACATTATCCAAAAAAATAACACAAACATAAGTTCATCTCATCAAGCATCATAACAATGACTATGTACTAACAGGGCCAGCACAATAAATTCATAGATCTCATTATTTTGATTTCCAAGTCATTGTCCATTTAGTGATTTATTGATTCTCAATGTTCACTATGGCTTATGCTTCACATTTTGTTGCCAACGGGCACGAGGGTGTGGGGGCAGCACCCCCGGAGCTTGTAGAGGTCCTATGTCACTTTAGGCCTCGATTCCGAAATGACCAAGCTATTAAGCTATTAAATTTACATACGGCTTTGTAGAATAAATTTTGATTTAAAAAAAAAAAGGTTAAGAAAAAAAAATACTATGTACAAAATGTCAAACAATCGGCTACTTTAGCATCTAGGCGGCAGTAAAGCGCACAAGGCGACAAAGCGGTAGTACTAAGGCGGAAAAGCCGCAAAAAAAATTCACATCAATTAAGCGGTTCAAAAATCGCCTTGCTACATAGGCGGCAGCCTAAGCACGCTTGGGTGGACGCTTTGACAACACTGGTTTAGACTTGATGTGACTCCCAATGCGAGTGTAGCCTTTGTCGTAGTTTCCCTAATGATTCACAATCTTCCCTAAGTATTTTCTGTTGTCACAATGTCAATTTGACTGATCCCTTTTGGATAATAGATTATGGAGCAACAGACCATATAAATGGTTCATCGTCTTGTTTCATACTAATTCTTTTGTCCACCTTGACTTAGGTTGTTCAAATTGCTAATGGGTCTCTTTCTCCCATCTCTAGAAAGAGATCTATTATCTGTTCACCTTCTCTTACCTTGTCTTTTGTTTTGCACTTTCCTAAGTTTTTGACTAACCTCCTATCCACTAGTAGCCTTACTCGTAACATGGACTGCAAAATAACATTTTTTTCTTCTCATTATGTGCTTCGACACCTGAAAATGGGGCATACAATTGGCAATGGCAGACAAAAAGGGGAGCTCTAATAAAAAAAATACTAGGAAGAACCAAAAATTATTTTTGCCACCACAAATTCATAGATCAACACTCTAGACTAAACATACATTAATTTGAAAGCAATATAAGTTGATTTGAGCCCCCCCCCCCCCCCAAAAAAAAAAAAAAAAAAAAAAAAAAATAGAGAAGTTTGTTAATTCACCTTCTTTAATTCTCAAAAACTCAACAATGGAGGAGCAAGATTGAAGAAGGAATGCAAAGGAGTTGCTAAAATAAGGTGAAAAGCGGGTTGAATGAAAAAGAAATGAGAAAAAAGGGGTTTAGGGTTGAAACTTAACTTTGCGGTTTCAGTCGAAATTTAGCCTTGTGGTTTCGATTTAAACTGGCGAAACCTGTGTTATTTCACAGTTTCCGCTCGAAACAGGTTAATTTATAACTTTTGAGTGTGTCGTTTCGGTCGAAATCTGTAACTTTTCCGAAATAATTGAAATTTCGTTTCATTTTTCAAAAATGAAGGCATTTCGGTCAATTTCGACCAAAATTTCTTCTATGGGCTAGCCTACTGTTTTAAAATTGATCTGAATGGAAAATAATTTTTAGACATCAAGACAGATGAATATTTTCCTGCACCTCTGGTTTCTAGTAATTGGATTGTCATATTAAGATTTTTGACGTTTATACACTTTGTTGAAGGGCTGAAGGGCAAAAGATAAAAATCCACTGAGAAGGTGCTAATTCTTGATAGAGCTGGCCATGGACCTTTTAAACGAATAGGATTCTTTAAGTCCCAAGAAGTTTGATTAGAACTACAAAGTCCTAATTTTGTTTGGTCTCTGATTTTATTGTATTTTAAAGGCCATATATAGAAGAGTGGTGGTTCAGAGTCTTCATAAATTGAGAATCCTCTCTTCCTTCTACTTTCTTCTCTGATGACATGATATCAGAGCTGATTCATTAGAAGGCATACAAAAAGGTCTCCATTGTGGTTCTCTTCCTTCAATGTCTTCCTCCTTTGCGTGGTAAGCCACTGCCGCAGCGTTGCTGGTGGTTCTCCCTTTATTCGATTTGGGTGCAATACTATTACTTAGGGTGGAAGTTTGTGTATGGACTGCATAAGAAGAGTCAGGTTTATGGCAGCCACATATCTCTAATTTCAAGTATTTTTCAGAAATACTTTTGATTTAGTTGTGAATCAGATTGTTCATTGTTGGATAAATTTCTATTTTCTATGGGATCTTACTTTTGATTTCTCTCTATTACAGTGGTGGTGTTTTTTGGGGGATATATAACTCTGTATACTTTTATTTTTTGGAATTTGTTGTTGACTGTTGTAGTGAAAATGTGCTTGAGACTCCTTGGTTCGCTCCCTGATCCGGGTTTGGTTCTTGAGACCAAAACAAAGATGAGAGTGAGCCACCTCTGAGGACGGGAAACCACCTCCAATGATTAAGTAAGTTCAGGTAAGAGGATCAGAGACTCTCCCTTGAGGAGTAAATGCTCAAGGAGGTGAAGAAGAGAATGTTCTTCAAGAGTAAATGCAGGAGAATAATGGCTGGAGTATTTAAGTCTTACCATTACTCATGCGTAATGATGGTATATATAGCTGGTCCATACCTAAACTGATAGGGGAAGCTTCATAACCCTACGATGATCATGGCTTCTTTGGAGAGTCTCGCATAGCAAGCCAGCAGCATGATTTGGTGACAGCTGGAGATCTCACCGTGAAATCAAGGACACAGTGTCAAGGTTAATCTTGATGTGACATCAATCCCTAGCAGGGGTACGATACGTGGGTGAGTAGTGCTCGAGACCAGCATTGGTCGAATGGGAAGCTTCCACGCCAATGAAGTGCATTTAATGGTTCTCAAGGCATTCAATGTTGAATTAAATGTTGGGGTTTGATGTCTGGATAAGGATACGCCAAATCTGTTGTCAACGCTGCTTCTGCCGAGAAGTCACATGATGACAGTTGTGTGTCACTGTGGTGCATGATTCTTGGCTTCTCAACTGACATCTACTCCAAGAAGCGCCATGACTGGGAAGCGTCAATTGAACCATCCTGGACCAAGCTTGAACCCTTGGTTTGGTTCAAGTGGTCTGCTCCGGGCTCAGGGTTTTGGACCGTAATGACCATAACACTAACCAGTCTGGTTTTTATTTGGTAGAAGGTCCATTGGTTGAAGTTTGCTGATGTCCTCTCTAGTTTTTATTTGGTAAAAGGTCCTTTGGAGTCTCTTCAAGTTTCAGTGGATTTTAAGGAACAGTAGCTGTGCAATTGATTGCTGATCTAAATCTTTTGAAAAGTTATGTGGATTACTCTCAATTGCTTATGGTTTTTTAATGGGAGAATCTTCATCTAATGATCCTAAGACTGCTATGAATGGGATGATTTCTTCAACTTCCCATCGTTTGACTGAAAAGAAGTTAGATGGCATAGACCACCTCCCATCACCACTTTTGTTCAGACAGATAATGCCACTGCCTGTCTCATCCACTTCTTGCCCTAGGACATTGATTCATGCACTTTTGATCATATGACAAGGCTTGAAGATCTGCATATCAAAAGGATTGATGGATGTTTTTATCCAACCTACGATGTTGGCAATAGAAATTATTAATGGGAGAATCCGAGGGAAGTAGACAATCGAACCTTTCAAAGGAGAAATAAGACAGCTGATAGTTGTCCTTCATGTAAGGGAATCCGTGCATGTGTGGAGGGAGCAAAACCAGATAGCTGATTTCATGACTAGTGATGAGCACATTTATGTGTGAAATCTTAGGGCATAAAGTATGCATTTTACACACTTAGAGTGGAGCTACCTTGGGTTTTATGTTGTTTTTGCAGATTTTAGGACTTTTCAATATTTAAGCAAATATTTGGAGTTTTGGGTATGAATCATGCAAATTTTACACGTCAAGAGGTCCATTCAAATTCTCAAATGCAAAAATGGGCCTGATCTGGAGCATGATGGGCTCGAGTTGTGATTATGGGCCAACTCCGAAATATTTAAGAGATAAAGAAGGCAAATTTGATCTATGGCTGAGATTATAAATTATCAGTTAAATCTACAGAGATATTATTGAGAGAGTCCAAATGGAGAAAGAGTCCTTGCATACCTCAATATCTTATTTCCTATTTTTGATTTGATTAAAGAAAGAAAAAGAGGAAAAAGAATTATATTCAGATAAGGAAGAAGGGAAAATCCCGTTTTTTGAATGTCTCTGTTCAATTTCGATCAAGCCCTTCATCGAACTGTCATCCGGTGTCCGATCGAGCTGGATTTTGGAGGAGAGCTTCACAACTTCTTGATCCTCAAATCCAACGGTGGAATTGTGCATTTGATTTCTCTAAGTCAGTCCAATTAGTACGTCAAAACCCTAATTAGTTGAGTCAGATAGAAACCCTGAGTTTGATTCAAATTCTGTGAAGATTCATATCCCATGTAAACTCTATAAAAGGAGAGCATACTCCATCAAGGGAGAACATGTTTTAGAGCTTAGTAGAAGCACTCTTTCTTCTCTCTTCAGTTTATTTACGCTTTCTCTAGTTTTCTTTGCTTGCATTTGTGAGATTTAAATTTCTCGATTGAATGTTTAGGTTTAATTTTTCTATGTAATGCAATTCAAGTTCAAGTTTCAAGTTTTAAGATTCGTTTTTCTCTGGGTCTAGCAATTGCAGATCTAGATCATTCTAGATCTAGATCTGGTTGTTAGGGTTGGTTGAGATTCGAATCGTTTGTTCAATTTGCAAGTAAGTAACCTTCTTCAATAATCTTCTCTCCTCCCTCCATTCCTACTTCTATCTACCCCTCCATATTCTTAATTTAGGATTTACTTTCAGCATTTATTTATTGTTCACCCTTCCCTTGGGTCCTTGATCAGAGATGCCTACAGTCGTGCCTCTCTTTGGTTAAGGTTTCCCTTTCCTTTAATTACTCTGTTATTTACTTTTTGCAATTTACTTTCTGCAATTTATTTTCAGCATTTATTTATTGTTCTCCCTTCCCCTGGGTCCTTGATCAGAGATGCCTACAATTGTGCCTCTCTTTGGTTAAGGTTTCCCTTTCCTTTTATTACTTTGATTATTTCTTTTCTGCAATTTCTTTTTTTTCTAATATTCGTTCCCCCGATTGGTGGACTGTAAGCTACGGCAAAGGGTCCACGGTCAAAGTCATTATTATTATACTCCCCTTACCTATATCCAGAGCTGACACTCGGATTACTTCCCTTTTATTTTTATTTATTATTCGCATTTTTTTCTGCCTTTATTAATTATGCATTGATTATGTTTGCTTTAATTTTCGTTTCAATTCGATCGCATTAGATGTATGGATTAGGACCGTTTATTTAGTTTAATTAAGTAATTAACAAATTTTAATCATTGCATTCTTGCATTATCATTAAGAAGTTAATTCTAAAGTGGCATATCTCCTTGAGATCGACCCGTTAGCTACACGATACTGTGCACTTGCAGTTACTTTTAATTTCACAAACAACTGGCATCCTACAGACACAGAGCTAGGCAGCGTGAGCACCTACTGATTTTCTAGGGGACCTAGTGGACCTCATTAGAAGGATGCAGAACCTAGAGTTTACTTTAGAATGTAATTGGTTCTGGATTTTTGTTTCCTGTGTGGGCTTGTAGGTCAGAGGGAATGCTACCTTTGATGGAATCTCCTTCTCCATTGGGTTTCTAGGAGATTGCCTTTTCTGAATTCCCCCCCCCCCCTCCACTTTCTCTATTCCTAATACAAAAACAACCATTTATCAAAAAAGAAGAAATTCAATTCTAAGCAACATCAAGTCACCAGAAATCAACACAAAACTAGAACACAGAAGAACGAAAAAAGCAAAAAATTGAATGTTCAAAACAGACAAACACATATTTATCTATATTGTTCTTGGAATTGGTCACCATCTTTTTTTTTTTTTTCTTTTCTGGATGAATGGATTATTATCTTGGTATGCCTAATCTTGCATTTGGTTTATATATTTCACAAAAAATATGATCTAATATATAAAAAATTAAATTGCTCTTGATTAAGAGAAACAAATTTGTTATCTAAGAAGTTTAACTGGGCAAATGATTTTATTTTCAACCAAGATAGTTTGTATGCAAAGCCAGCTTTCCAGTAAAATAAATAATTTATCTTACTCCACTTTTGGTTTTAGCAATATTTTACCATATTCTTTTTGAATTTGACTTCTCAACTATTTTGTTACATTCAAATATCATGGTAGTTCCATAGTTGTTTTTAACTTAAATAAAATTGGCATAAAGGAGGAACGTTCAATACCACAAAGGCAACAACTGCTTAAAGGAGGTCCCTAGTTGATACTTTTACCACTATGGTAAGCCAACATTGGGACCAGCATAGGACCTATAGGAAGTCAAAGCATGGTATTTGCAATTATAATTAGTCATATCAGGGATCAGCCTTAAGCCCTTGCTTTGTGGACATCATGGAAAACCAAACCAAGAACAAACAAGATTAGGCCCATAGTGAATGCCTCAAAAAGGGAGTACTGAGTAACTGACATGTTCCTTCAAAGTTTAAACAAGAGAAATTTATGACTGTTATACATCCCACTATATAGTACAGGGGAGAACAATGGGCAACTAAGAAGTTTAACATGGAAGGATAAAGTATAGAAAAAACATATAAAGGAGACTCGGGACCATGGTACAAATTTGGTCAAAACCACCAAATTTCAGATTTTGCAAAAAATAAGATGAAACCTGGCTGGAATTAAGAAAGTAGGTTTTGGACCAAAATGGTCAAAACAGATTTGTAGGTTTCGACAGTTTCCACTAGTTTATCCCTTTTAGTTTCAACCTCCAAACCATTTTTTGCCTCAATTTTGTGATTTCAACCTCTATTTCACCCTAAACCCTAAACACTTACAGTGCTTCATGGCGCAAGTCATGCGACTCGCAGCCCAAACATCACACCTAGGAATACAGATGCACCGCTAAAGACATTATGACTTGCCAGTAAGTCATGTTATATGTATTTTACCTTCTTGAGCATAATTTATTCAGTCTTAATTATTGATAGTACATACTGACAACAGATGTCTGTTGATTAAAAAGCAGCAACAAGCATTTAAAAAAACCCAGTACATCTTAATTTTCTTAGGTTACTTAAAATCTTATCTTTTGAGCATACAACATCAGGATGGTATGTATCTTCACCAACAATAATACCCATTCCAGCACCAATAAAGAATTCTATACACTTAATTCATTGGATGAATAAAGCAAATAGCAAGAAAATAATTGCCAGCTTCAGAATTCCAAGATATTTGCATGAAAATAAATTGGAAGTGAATTTTCATCTGTCAACAATTTTGGAATGGATTAAAATAGAAAGATGTATTCACATTCTTCCAAAAATAACAGTATTTTTTCCTTTGCCACAGGATTGCTTTACTTGATAAAACATCAAAGGAAATAACTTGTATACATCAAAGAATTGAAAACCATCAAAATCTTGAAGCCAATAAATTATTATGGAAACCATTTCTTAGGTACCTATCAGAAGGATCTCTCCCAGGCATCTCCACAAAGAGATCATGGTCACATATTATCTGCAAAAACGTAAGCTTGCAATCATGTAAAACAGATTGGCAAACCCCAGAGAATTTATCCATGTATAAGGACACCTGCAGTGAATGGAAGGTATCAGATTTTTGGAATGAAGGGAAACTCAATAACAAAATAGAGACATTTCCCTAAGATATCCACATTGGATTTCAATCTCAACAGCCCTTGCGATTAATTGTAATGTTGTCATAGTTTGGATGACAGACCATGATATTGACGATATTGACAAATATAAGAAACTATCATACCCCTGCCCCCCCCAAAAAAAAAAATAAAAAAAAATCAATTCCTGGACCACTAAATCCCAATTCTGAATACAACAAAAAACGGTTCCCATGTCATGGCATCTTTCATAGAATTTTTTAACAGCGGGGAAAAATTAACATACTTTATGTCTAGATTCTCTTGCATTGGACCAGCATAATTGATGCTTTGTGGGGGTTGCCAATGAATCAGGCCTTGCCAAGTTTTTCTCATGTCAAGAGAAGAGAGAGGAACCCATAGCCTAAAGGACCTAAACACATTAGCAAGGTCCTTATATTTGGGATATTCCACGTCAAAGCATTTGATTTTTGAGGATGTTTAATTTTCTGGACATCTTCAAACTCTAATATTCAGAAGAGCACAGCCACAGAAGTGGAGTGGGCATAATAGGCATAAATCATGCTAGACCTAGTCATAAAGGACAATAAGGGAAAATAAAAGAAGTCTTGGGATTACTGCCAGAGCTAATCCCCAGGCTATTGTATATTTTGTTTCCTATTGGGTTGTACTTCTTGTTGGTTTTTTCTTTTAGGTGACAAGATCTATTTTGGAGTGCCTCACATGCTAAACTGAGGCTTCCTAGGTTATTAGCAGGGCTGCCCCTCTTATCTTTCTTCCTTGCTCCGTTTTTCCTTCTATTTACATGGTATCAAAGCTCCTACAAATCCTTCACCATGTTTAATTCATCATTTGGAGGTTAATCTACCCCTGAAGCTGTTCCAAGGTTTTATTCTATTTACAATAAGGGGAGACAGCACCTTACACTATACTTTGGTTTTGGAGTATGTAACGGTTTAAGTAGTTAGATTGAAACTTCTTTTTTTGCGGTTGAAAAATTATATCTGCAGCCTCTAGGTCCATCCAATTGAAGGTTATTGATCCCTTTTTATTCTTTTTGAAACCACAGATTGGTGAAAATCAAGATCTCTCTCTGATTCTGCAATTCACTTCCAATTTTAAGCAGTTAGCATCTTGTTACAACTATTTTAGAGATTTTTCTTAAGGAACCGAAGCTGTGTGATGTGGATTAGTTTCTCCTGATATTGGAGCTGCGGCTATCAGTTTCTTCTTGGGATAAATTTTCTTGATTTTAGATATTCTTCTATGGCCCAAGTGAATGATGGCCAGTTCCAAGGATTTTTGGATTATCAGCAGTGAATAAACTAGGGTTGACTGAATCAAGCTGTTGTTTAGGGCTAAAACAAAACTCTGACTTGAAAATTGAACTGTCAAACTGAATAGATTTCCCAACTACATTCCCTGTTGTGACTTGCTGGTATGACAATTGCTGACCTGAACTTCTCAAATCTGGAATTTAGGATTAGGGTTTAAAGGGGACTCGAATGGGTCTCTGTTTTAGGGGTTTCAATGCTTTTTGGCCAGAACTAGTTCAGGCCTCTATGAAGGTCAAAAAGAAATAAAATTCTGGTCTGAATTACTGGATTAGGGCCCCTTTTCTGGATACTTGCAGGTGCCCGAATGCTGGACTTATCCCCCCATCGATTGCTGTAATTAGAGTTAGGCAATAAGGCCTCCAGTTAGGTATTCTAGGGGTTTCTAGAGTTCTCGAGTGGGTTGTAAAGGGGACTGGCTAGGGTTATAGGGTTAGGTTAAGATATTAGGCTTCTGGTTAGGGCTCTTTAGATGAATAGTAACAAGAAGGGGTTGAGAATTTAAGGCAGTGCAAGAACTAGGATTTTTTCGTCAATGGTGGGTTAGTAAAGCGGTTAAAAAGCCCAGACTCTCAAGGGGAGGTCTTGGGTTCACACCTATCCAGCGACATTTCATTTCCAGTATTAAAAAAGCACCAGTACCAAAAAAATAATTAGGATAGGAATTGGGAATTTAGGGCAGCTAAGATATTAGGGTTTAGGATAGGGTCTGGGAATTTTGGTAGTGTAGGGTTATGGAGAAAAGAAGAAGAGCTAACTGGTGTTGGGTTTGCAAATAGCAACCAAAATATGGAAGGTGAATAGAATTAAGTTCTGACTTGTTACTTAGAAATATGGAGATGGTATATTGGAGGCAGGCTGCAAGCACTGCCCTAGGTTACTTACTTGATCACATGGAGGCACCTTACCACTAACACGAAGCTTTACTAAGTCCTTGATCTTAGGAAGGAATGCTCTAATTGTATTTGAATTCTGCAATCTCAGTTCAATTACAAGCAAGCCTTCTATTTATTAAAACTGACTCCTCGAGTTGTACTCAACATACTAATCCAAATTGAAAAGACTCCTTGATGTATACAAGTTGACCCTCCCTTGGCCAAACCCTAAGGTGGGCCCCTCTAGGTCTAGCAAAACCCTCTAGAAGGGGTATTTTGGTCACTTAGTCCTAATTTTGTGGCTGGTTTTTATTTTCAGAATTTTATCTTTTATTTTCTGAAGAGTTTCAGTCAGTCAGGAAGTCTAATTTGAGTTGTATTTGAGTTGGTCAAGTGTGGATAAGATAAGACTCTCCCACAAGAAAGGTTCCTATCTTTAAGGAGTTTGTTTTTAATTAGAATATGCTTTTACTAGTAGTTAGTAGCTGAGTATCCTAAGGAGTTCTTTTTTAAGTGAACTTCCCTAGATAGAGTTTTAAGTTATTTAGTCTTATATTTTCAGCATGTCTTTAGATGTTCAGATTCTATTTCAAGGATTGAGATTATGTGTTGGGATCCTAATCTATAAAGGAATCCCACTTAGTATTAGAGTCTTTTAGTAGGCTATAAATAAGAGCCTATTCTTTCTTTGTAACTTAAGTTTGATTGAATAAAGATCGGAATAAAATAGGGTCGTGATTCTCTTTGGGAGGGCTACGGCTGTTTTCTGAACCTTTCATCAGTTACAATCAGCAATTAATCTCAATTTTGAGCAGCCATTAGCCCTCTACAGCAACTCTTACCAAGTAAGTAAACATCCCGGCCCCATCCCTCCTTCCCTACCCACGCAAGCATCCCCTAGCCCTGCCCATTCATCTCCAGCCTCTCCCCTACCTCTCCCCTCTGCTGCGTACCTCTGACATCCACTCCCCCTTGCTGCTGCAATACAGAAGCAGCCCCCAATCCCCCTGCAGCCCCCTTTAGCCCCTACCCCTCAACCCCACGACCCTCCCCAGCCCTTCCCCCACTTTCCCTAGCACCCGCAGGCCTCCCCTCCCCTTCTTTCCAATGGCAGCCCTAGAACCCCAATCCCTGCAACTCTCTATCCCCAGCCCCCTAACATCCTTTTCTTCTTCCCTTATGATTGCACCACCCCTTACGTATCAATCCTACTGTTATTCCCCCCAGATAAGCGTTGTTTCCCAAGGTCTAAAATTTTCCTGCACTTTATCTTCTTCCTCTAAATTTTCTGCAACTCATCTTCAAACTTCTGAAACCTAAGTCAACTTCAAATCCCCTACATTCCAAATCATTAAAACAATGCCTGAAACTACAAGGCAGCCAGTACAGCCGCAACTCCCACCCTACCCGAAACACCCCAAACCCTAGTTTTTCAGGTTTTTGTTAAATTTCAGATCTGAATTGAGCATTACAGAAGTCTTTTCAGATCTATAAAACACCCAACACATTCTAAAATAACCTTTCTCTTTGCCAGAAAATCCTGGGGCAGCCCATAGTTTTAGGGAAAATTCCCACAAACCCTAACCCTAATACTGGGTTTACATCACTCCTCATCATTTCTTAAACTAACTCAAACTCTTAAAAATAGAATAAAATAAAACATAAGAAAAAGACTATTCAGCCGTTATAACTTAAGTTGGGCTAAATCTACATAATTAGACCAATTAAACTAAAAAAGAAAAACCATGTTTTCGTACTTGGCCTAAACAATAAACTTATGGACCCATAGTATAAGCCCACAATCACATAAACCTGCTGAACAGAGACCCAACTCCCATATCTATCAACCCTATATTGATTTCAAAGGGAAATTGGCCAATCTGGTACTTATATTAAAGGAATAAATAAAATGGAAGTATTGCATATTTTCTCTCTCAAGAACCATCATTTTGACTTTGTTAAGAATCCTACTGGATTGGATTGTAACAAGTCCTTCAGAATTCATAAGAAGCTCTTTCTTTATTCTTTACTAGAAGACAAGGACAGAAAACAAGGACAGGATATTTCATGCAAAAGGGTGGATAGATACCTTTATTTAGTTCTACATTCCTTCCATGGTTCCACCTATATACTGAGAATTTTGAATTATAGATTTCAGTTTATAAGTTACAAGATATCCTTACAACTTTCATAATAATAACTAGGGTTCCAAGGATTCACTGGGTTGAATGGCAAAACGAATCAGGAAACAATTCATTTATTCTAAGAGGTCGAGGACTGCCCTACGAATGAAACAGATGTTGAAAGAGTAAATATTCAACTGCAATGGCTGAAATCAAATATGAAACCTAAAGTACTGTGACAGAGGTTATGCCCTCCTCTCCACATCACTGCACGCAAACTTCAAGGGACTGCCTGCTTTCACCATTAGAAGAATCAAAAAAATTTCAAGGATGGTAATTATTTGAAGAGGGAAACAAGATGACTTCATCATGACCTCTGTTGATGATGATACTACATGGGATAACGTTATGAAGCCTATATTTTAGGACACATGTTGATTTCCATGGATAGAGATATTGTGGATCTTGTTACACAGTGATAAAGTGAATGAATTGTGGAACTATTTGAATGTTTTGTATTCTGAATAAAATAATAGCTACCGCATTTATGAGTCATCGCAGCAATTATATAGAACTGATTAGAAGGGTCATCCTTTGATCAAATACTCTGCTACTTCAAACAGGTGCACGAGGAACTCAATTCCATACATCCCATCCCTTTTGATGTCACCCATGTGCAAAAATAGTGTGAGCAACATGCTATTATCAAATTTTTAGAATGGCGTAATAGAGAGTTTTAACTCAACTCAATTCGATTTCCAAAATATCTCATGGATATAAAGTGGCTACATTGTTTGCAACCTTTTAATGAGGCTCCATGTCTCTAGAGAAAATTCACATGATGCTACTCATTTGACACTTCAGTCCCTGCTTCCACTCCCAAGTCAGGAATAAGGAAAAACTACCAGACTGCAATACAAATTACAAAATCCCTATAGTTCTCGGATCATTATTCTTTTGCAGACTCCTAGTTACAGTAGCATGCTGAATTTTTGTGCTAAGCACAATTTCTGTTATGTGGGCCTGCTTAGCTCAGAAGTTGGAGCATTATATCTGTAATGCATTAATAATTAGTTCGATTCCTACGTTTTTCTTAAATCTAATTGGTTCATTTTGTATATGATTTGACTTGAAGGACGTACCTGGAGCACAAGGCTCCCACCACTGCAGGATCAGGGGACAGTCATAAAGTACGCAACCTTAGCCCTACTTTTGCAGAGAGGCTGTTTACATCTTAAACTTTTGACCACTTGATCACAATGGTGTAACCTTAACCATTGCACTAGGGCCCACCCATTTCTATATGACTGACTATGACTCCTTCCTGGTTTTTTCAAAAAATGATCTTCCACTTTCTTGACAGGAACAACTAATTATTTGCTAGAAGATAAGAAAATGTTCCAGAGAAAAATCATAAAGTGATCAACAGTTAAAAAAATAAAAAAATAATAACAAATAATAACAAAAAAGATAACAAAAATAACCCAGGACTAAACTTTAAGTGAAGATTACTGGCCAGTCCATAGAAGATGGGAACCCATATTCAACATCCAAAGCAGTTATGGATATCAGACCTTAAGAGACATCCAAAATGGTGTCAAAAGCCTTGGTGCAGGTTCAGGTCATTTGACTTTGCATATACAGATAACAATTTCCTATTAAAAATGATGATAATTCTCTTTTTCTTTTCAATAGAAACCATAGTATGAGGACTCACCAAAATCTAAGTAATGTCTTGTTTTTCCAAGATTCCAGGATGAGAAGCCCAGTCGTGCTTCTAGAATAGTGTTGGCAGCCTCTTATGTAGAGGTAGTAAGACCAAGAAGGTCTCAAACTCGTAGGTTTGAGCCTCCATTTTTACACTTCTTCCCCCACCCCACCACCCCACCCCACACAAAAACCAAAAAATGGATAAATTAAAAAAAAAAAAAAAAAAAAAAAGAAGCCTATGGGGCCCCGTCTCTGCGATCAGGTTGATGATGACCAAAGAAAAAGAAAGGAAAAAAGGGGGCGAGAGTCGTATTAATATCTCGGAAAAACCAGTAATATCTTAGTATCTCGACAAGATCTCGATACATCTTGAAAATTTAGTCTCATTATATGTTCCCACCCATAACTGGCATTAATTTCTTTGTTTTTTTTGGTCGAAATCTGGCATTAATTTAAACCCAAAAGAGAAATGTGGACCAACTCAAGTGAGATCTCAGTCCAACTGAGTTTTCTGGACCACCATGATGGCCTCCGAAACCCGAGTACTTGAATCGTGATTGTAAGAAATTCCACATGATCGAAAAATTTTGCATGTAGAAGAAGCATACCAGTTCAAAGACTTGGCGAGGCTCGATAATGGACAAGAGGTCATAACAAAAGAAGGCCAAACTGCTATTCAAACGTTTTGCCAAGCTTAACCCTTTTTTGCACCGTTCATGAACTTCTGTAAGTAGGCAATCATACAGCTGCATGATACATCTAAATACACCTTCTTTCAACTGCAATGGTGGAACATCTTCTCCTGAAGCACATAAAAAGAAGTGACAAACTTCGAAACAAATTTAAAAGAAAAACAGAATATACTAAAAGGCAAGATTCAACAGTCCTTTATGATGAGTACAAGAAGCAAAAACCTCAACTATAAAAAAATAAAAAATTATGACAGAATTCTAATTAGAAATATCGAAAGACAAGATCAGAGCTGCAATTCCTATAGAGGTGTTAAACTCATGAATCATACGGTGAAATTAAGGCGGGTTATTGAAAACCAAAAAGGATAAAATACTACTACTTTAAACAAAATTTTTATTTTATGCCATCAAGACCCATGACGGAAGCTATTTACCCTATTAGAAGAGTGATGGGAAGATTTAGAGATTGCAAAAATCAGTTCCAAATCAACGTTGCTGACCTAAAAATAGCTTATGAATGATTCCTTAGAGAGTCAATCTGGAAAGTACTAGAAAAAGTAAGTGTTTCAAGTGAATAGCTGGAATTTGCTAGAGATACGTACAATGGTCTGGTGATACGTGTATGCATTTTTGGTTTCCCTTTGTTTTTTTATTTTTTTTATTTTGGGGGAGGGGGGAGGGTGTGTGTGATGTTGCACGCATTGAATTCCCAACCATATTTGGATATTTGGGTTACATCAAGGATAAGCTTTCAGCCATTGTATATTTGTGCTAATCATGAAAAATTCAACAAGATAGATTGAAGCCGACATTGGTGCCTGCTTTTTGCTGATAATATCATTTTGGTGAATGAGACAAAAGTAGAGCTTATTGTCATATACATATATATATATAATGATAATAGGGTAACATCAAAGATAAGCTTTGAATCCTTATTCATTTGTGTTAATCAAGGATAATTTAAACTAGATAGAGACTATGACACTGGTGCATGCTTTCTGATGATAATATTGTTTTAGGTGGACCAGTCGAAAGGAAAGATAAGTGTCAAGCTATGGAAAAATAAGTATGATTCATATATACATATATATATATACACACACACAAATTCAGGTATATGCATTTAAGAACCAGAAATCATACAGAGTTCTTGAAAACAGTTTGCAACAACCTAAAGGAAGAGTATGATAGAAAAGCCTGTTCTGCTCTAGAGCCATGGACTTTACAATTAGCTCCAAGAAAAACCAAGCCATTGACAAGACATCATCATATACTGGACCAACACGATAGCCTTTAGCCTGCACATACGAATGCAAAGCAAATCGGTGAAGAGGAAAGAGAAAAGAGAAAAGAAAGCTAACATTTAGAAAAGTGAATTTACTATTAATTTCAACATGAAGAAGCACAGTCACCATATTTGAATTTAGAAAAGTGATCTGACTATTAAGTTACATTAACATTGACTAACAAAATTAATCACCCTAGTTAAGAGTATGCATTCAAAGTACCATTTGAAGTTCATGTGGAGAGAGGCCTATATGTTGTGCATGTAGAGACCAAGGTTATCAAGGCGGCAAGGGACACAAGGCGACCAAAGCGATTGGGACACCGCCTAAGCGATTAGGCGACCAAAGCGGTTGGGTCAAAAATTTTCAATACAACTACTTTCTATAATAAGTTAAAAAATAAAATAAAATAAAATCAATAGTCACAATCATCCAAAAAAGAAAGCATTGAAGAATCATAATTATGAAAAATTATCCAAAAAATGAACACAAACATAAGTTCATCATAACAATGACCATGTACTAACAGGGCGAACATGATAAATTAATGGGATAATTACTGTTGCCCCCCTGTAGTTTGATTTTATTACTAATAAAACCCTGTTCTTTACAAAATTACTATTGCCCCCCTTCCTTTAACGGTGTTAAGTAGCCGTTAAGTGTGAATATGTAATGTCTAATTTGCCCTTCATTAAAATTAAGAAATCAAAAGACGATGCTACCCCATTTATAAAAACCAGATTAAATGTCAAATTTACCCTAAACTTCATTTATTTTGAATTAATGAAATGGGCAAAATCCAAATCCGATTTGATTTCCCACTTTCACTAAACTTCATTTATTTTGAATTAAATAAATGGGCAAAATCCAAATCCGATTTGGTGTCCCGCTTTCACTATGCTTCATTTATTTTGATTAAAGAAATGGGAAAAATCCAAATCCAATTTGGTTTCCCACCTTCACTAAACTTCATTTATTTTGAAAATATTTTAGGTGATATTCAGTTTCCAATTTGAGTTGAATTCGATTTTCCTTCCTCTTCGATTTCTATTTGAATTTTATTCAATCATTCTTTCTTTATTTGGTGGTTTTTTTTTAGAATAAAATGGATTATAGCTATTTTTTTGTCCACAGTTAATTAAGGGTACTACTGTAACTTAACAAAAGGATAAATGAATAAAGAGATAAGTATAAGGGTATTTTGGAATTTTTGAGAAAATATAAAGATGTCACATCATTAGTAAACTAACGGAACTTAACGGTAGGCGGGCAATAGTAATTACAAACAAAGTTGAAGGTTGGATCAGTAATTTTGAAAAGTACAGGGGATACAGTAGCAATAAAATCAAAGTACAGAGGGCCAATAATAATTATCCCTAAATTAATAGATCTTATTATTCCGATTTCCAAGTCATTGTCCATTAAATGATTCATTGATTTTCGATTTTGAGTATAGCTCATGCTTCACATTCTGTTGCCAACGGGAACAGGGAGGCCGCCCCAGTAGGGGTGTGGGGGCAGTGCCCCCGGAGCTTGTAGAAGTCCTATGTCACTTTGGGCCTCGATTCCAAAATGACTAAGCTACTAAATTTATATATGGTTTTGTAGAATAAATTTTGATTTTAAAAAAAAATTACGAAAAAAATATTATGCAAAAATGTCAAAAAAGCCGCTTTTTGCGTCTAGGTGGCAATAAGGTGCACAAGGCAACAAAGCGGCAAAAAAAAGTGCGTCAATTAAGCGGTTCAAAACAAAGCGGTCGGACACTTTGACAACACTGGTAGAGAGAGAGAGAGAGAGAGAGAGAGTATTAATAATTACCATGAAATGAATAACCAATTTAATTGTCTAAAAACTAAATTGAAATTAAACATAAAGTACTGAAAATATTGGAGAATCAACTAAACTTATTGTAGGGAATTATTCTCTATTTAGCTAACTTGGTAAATAGTCTTTATAGGTGGCAAGCAATATAATTTTTTTTTTGTTGAATACATAATTCATTAACCAAAAGGAGGGAGGGAGAAGAGTACAACACGAAAGCAAAGAGCAAAGCCTTATCGAAGCTAACAAGACCCTAAACAAAAAGTAAAGCAAAGGAAAAATAAGTAAACATTAAAAGCTAAGAACAATGAACAAAGACAAGCTCAAGGATCAAAGTTAGTTTTTTCAATTTTATTTTCTCCCTTCTTCCTCAAGAGGGCTGGACCTCGACAATGAAATCTTCATCAAGGTGCTGGTATCGATTAGTAGACTGGATGCTTCTCTTGTAACCTTGAACTGGAGAAGGGGTATTAGAGTCGTAGGATCCCTTGGGCTCGATATAGCAAGAGACAACCTACCCGCAATCAATGCCATCAACAATCGAATAAAGGGCCTGGGGAGATGGATGAGGATGGGTCGGACCAAGGTTGGAGGGCTGACAACGGGCAGCGAGTGATGGGGTGGAGGGATGTGGTAGGACAAGGAGGGCCACCGGGAAGACGGATTGGGCCTAGTGGGGTGAGAGGGAAAGGAACAGCTTGGGTCATAGCTGATGGGCTGGAAGGATTGGGCCAAGGGCATTGGCCAAGAGAGAAGCGCTAGCAGCTGGGAAGAAGGGGGATGGGTTAGATCAAACTAAAAGGACAATTTTGTCCAAAATAAAAGATTTGCAACTCTACCAGTGTTTGTTGTCAGTCCCAAGCCTGGGTAAAGAGGAAGGTTGGTGCGTCATGTTGGAAACTAGCATCAGAAAAAACTAAGCCAAACCCTTTTACATGGATTTGACCTTATATGATAAACGCTAAGCTAGGGCATTCCCTGACAAAAGAAGTGACGCACTATGCTATGCCATCGGTGCAGTGACAAGTGGACAAGGGTTAACTAGGGCGTCCCCCGTAAGCAACGCCTGCATCGGTGCCTGGATACAAGAACGGGTTAGGCAAGGGTTCCCGTGTCGTGGACGAGTAGAGAAGCTACTCCAAAAATGTAAGATTAAATTGGCATCTTGGAACATAGGAGCTTAGAATTCATAGACTTTATGAGGAAAAGAAGGATTAATATACCTTGAAAATGTAAGTTCGACCCCGTACTTTCTGTTAGCTAGATTAGTATAGGATTTTATTTTTGATTGGTTAGCGACACGATCAAGTATGAGATGAGACACAAGGGTAGTTTAGTAAATTGATGTTAAGAGGGTATTTTGGTCATGTCATTTTGGGACTTAACTGAGACTAGCTAAGATTTTTAGTTGTGAGCTACATGTAATATTACCCACCCAAGGGAGACAACAAGAGTTTCACCCCAACTTAAGTGAGTTACACGTAAAGAACTCTAATATATAGTAGGGAAACTTGCTTTCATGGCAAATCCATAAAGTCCTTTTTGAGTAACATTCATTTGAATCTTCATGTACCCATGTTCGCACCAACCAGTTCCCCAAGAATTCTTCACCAACCAATACTTAGTTCCATCTTCGTTAGTTCCATAACCAATCATTGTAATTGCATGGTCCATATTGTGCCACACTCCCAATGAATAAACCAGTTGAGCAGAACTAAAAGGTAAACCCACTTCCTTCTATGGCAATAGAGATTAGAGACAGGTTCATTTGCCACTGTATTGAGTAGTGCCTTCTCATTGTTAACAGGGACATCATGATATTCTGTGATCTTTGTTAACAGGGACATGGTAATCAATGTTCTTCTACTAGCAAGTACAATTAATTCCCCTATATGGACAGTTAGATTCACCAGTTAAGCTTTCGATTTTGTTTGAAGAATTGGAACACAATGTCAATAAGACCACCCTTGTAGTCAGAATTGATGCCATTTGTGTCACAATCTACCCACTAAAGTGGCATGTGAAAATGCACGTGTTTGATATTCTTCATATATAAATTTTAAATTTACATTACTTTAAAAGTTTAGTTGATTTTATAAATACGTTCCACTAACAAATGTAGACGTACAAACCAAAATATACATGAAAGCAGAAATCAAGCCTATAACATTAAAAAAGTGAAGAACAAAAGATCACTCTTCATATTTGATAATATTTAAACCTGCGAATTTATCATTCAAGACCTTTGAGGCTCTATCTCAGCCCTAGGTTGAGCCAAATTGCTACCTACTATCGGCGTCTTTGCAAAGAGCCTAAATGTGGACATTGGAGCTGCACATTATCTTTCTTTGTAGAAATCATTACCTACAACTTTTCTTCCTTGCGAAGATCTTGTATGGACATTGGAGTTCCACTTTTATCTTCGTGGAGATTACTACCTACTACCTGCCTCTCGTGATGTAGCCGTTGGAGATACTATTTTATTGAGACAATGGCTACCCACTTCTAGCGGCATTATTTGGATGGTGCCTTTGACATGTAGCTGCTGCTATGCTTGTGGGTGGGGTTCTTGTTCACTATTGCCAATTTTTCTCATTGTTGCATGATTCATTTTCTCTTGTAACCAATTTAGGAAAACCGTTTTCCAAACAGGAGTATACATTTGGTAGGGGGAGAAGAGGCTACACTTTTGTGGAGATTACTACCTACTACTTGCATCTCACGATGTAGCTGTTGAAGATACTATCTTATTGAGACAATGGCTTCCTACTTCTACTGGCATTATTTGGATAGTGCCTTTGACATTGTTGCTGCTGCTATGCTTGTGGATGTGGTTCTTGTTCACTATCGCAAATTTTTCTCATTGTTGCATGATTCATTCTATTTCCCTTGTAACCAGTTTGGGCAAACTGTTTTCTAAACGGGAGTTTACATTTGGTAGGGGGAGAAGAGGCTACACTTTTCAAGGCATCTCTCAACCTCTTATTCTAGTCTTCTACTTATTTTTCTCTTATTTCTATACAGTTACTAGTTATAGATCCAAGGTTTCTTACACTGTATATTTGAGCAAATAAATACCTTAATAAGTAGTGGAGTTGGCTCCTACCATTTTTTAAATAATGGGGATTCTTAGTTTTTGGAGACACTGGTGGATAAATTTTTGGTCTCCCATCATAGAAAGCATTCTCCAAGTCCAAAAGATAAACCCAAATCAACTAAATCTAGGTTATTATTTGAAAAGGAAGAAACATCACTTGATATACAATCCAGGGCTGTTAAAACATCAGGCTTAATTTGATCATAGGCCTTACTAAGCCATTGGATTAATATAAGTGTTTCAATCTTTCCTTCACAAGAAACTGGGTTATTCCCATCAACTTCATAAAGCTTGTTTCTGGATTGTCAAACCTTCTCTATTTCTGTAAAATCGGTGTAATTTGAAAGTATTATTTGTGGTGTCAAGTTAACGAAAATTGACCTTTAAGACGGAAGGCAGCTATTCTTCATGGAAGGGAACTTGTGCATGTGTAGCGAACAAAACCAGCTCACTGACCAAATGACTACTGCACAGCTGAGGTAGGCACAGGTGGAGTAGGAGCCTATGGATTTTCCAAAGGAGTTAATGAAGCTTATCTGAAGGCTGCAGAAGCTCATGTTTATTTCAGATTACAATTACAATTGGGTTTTTTCCCAGCTTGTCTAGCACCCTAATTAGGGAATACCCCTTTTTCTTATGGAATCTCCTTCCCCAATCTGGGTTCTAGGAGATTGCCTCAGTTTCTACCATCTTTCTAATACAAAAATCACTTAGGAAAAAAAAAGAAAAAAAGTTGACCTTTAAGGTAAGACCGTCGGGTGATATTCCTGGTTTAGAATCTTAGCATTCTCATTTGCTTCAATAAAATCTCTTTACTCTCACATTGCTCTTTTAACTATTCAGTTATTTCATCAGTTAATCTACAGGTAGTTGAAGATCTATGTAATCTTCCTTGAATTCTATAAGGCCCATTCCTGCAAGCAAAATAGGGGTTTCAAATCCCTTGCCTGTATCACCTTGACGTAAATCTTCATGATCCAAGAATAATAATACAGAATATTGATCTGAATCACATCAAGAGGCATAGTATGTTGTATGACTAGAAGGGAAAAACTGTGAAATGACAATATTTAAAAGAAACCTAATGAATCTTCATCTCTTTGATTGAAGCTGACAACTTAGAAGTAGTTCACCAAATACTCAATAAGATTAGAAAGCTACAGATCAGGAACAGCATAATGGAGGATTGGTGCCAATTCCATCATTTCCATTCTTGTGCTTCTTCAAAAAATATCTTTGGAATCCTTGATTTCTCAGACTTTCAGTTATAACTTTTCAATCTAAAGCCAAAATGAGCCAGTAGGGCTAAGAATTTTATCCAGATTGAAGTGAACAAGAAGAGCAAGGGTAATCCTAAGATAACCATAGGACTTAGGAGAAGTGGCAAGAACGGATATGCATTTTTTAAGCCTTGTACCTAGCATGGCCTCAAATGGAGCTCATTGGAATGCAAAGATCCATGTAGCTAACCCCATTATGTTGTTGTAATCAAAATCCAAAACATTACCGTTTCCTTAATCAAAATCCAAAACATTACTGTTTCCTTGTTCTCCTATACTATTGCCGAAACAGGGATCTGCTTAAGGTTGTGTACTCTCTGATGTTTCTAAGCTTTAGCATGTTAAAATCAATCATAAGCTTGGGGATGGAAAGTTAGTGATGTGAACAAGGGCTCACCCTTTAGCCAAAAGCATGGAGTGGGACCGAAGGCCACTCCAAAGTGGCGCAACTAGGGCTGGCCAAACCCTCCTGGAGGAGTATTTTGGTCAATTTCAGCCCTAATTATCTGTGGAAATAATTTTTCAGAATTTGATTTTTAATTTTCAGAGTTTTGTTTAGTTTAGAAGTCTTGGTTTGATTTGTCAGTTGAGTTCTAGAGAAATTAGGTGTCTTTAAAAATAAAATAAAATAAAAAAAAGAGACTCGTAAATCTCTTTTATTACAAGAAGAGTTCCTTTCCGTGTGTTTGAATCTTAGTGTCTTGGGGAATATTTTCAAGAAGATTACATTAGTTGTTAAGTTTAAGTTTAAGTCTTTTAATTGTGTGGCTGAGATTAAATGTAAGGGATCTCCTAAATTATAAAATTCACAATTAGATCAAAGTCTTTTGGCATATGCTGTAAGTAGCCTAGCCTTTCATTGTGATCCTTAATTCTGGAGTACTAAAATTATTGAAGAATTGCAGCCAAGAAGGTGCAGCAGGGTCCTTTTGAGGCACATCTTGCAGTTGTCAAGCTCTCTCAATTTTAGTCAAGTTCTGTCCTGCAATTTCAACAAGAAGTCCAGCAACTTTTGTTTTCCAGATTCTACAAACAAGTTAGTTGAACCCCTCCCCAACCCCAGCCCTAATCTCTCTTCTTTCTCCTCTTCTTCCCATACCCCGGGGCTCCTATTACTTGCTGTTTCAGACAAAGAAACATCAAGAGAACACCAAGAATCTCTCTTCTCTCTTCACTGACTTGCGGCAGTCCAGAAAAGAAAGAAAACAGAACGAAGAAAAGAAAAGAAAAGAATTGGAAACAAAGAAAGGAAAGAGACTGCCCAAGATATTTTCCTTCCCTCTGAGATCAAGCCCATAATTACCCAAAATCTTCCCTAAACCTTAACCAAAACAAATCATATAGTCCCCTTCTTTTACCCTTTATCAACCCATCTAGTTTTGTCTAACCAAATCTTGCTTAATCCCAAGCCATAAGGATTTGCCAAAACCCTAATTCTTCCTTTTTCCCAAAAAAAATCCCAACCATTTGATTTGTGATAATGGAGTTTCCAACATAACTAGATTGATCCTTTTCATCCCATATTAATTTTAAGTATTTCAAATCATCCCTTAGGAGCTTATCTTCTCTGCATATTAATTCCTTTAATTTTAGGATTAATCATTGGTACCTTGGATCAACCCTTTTGACTTTTGGAGATTAATTGCTGGAAGACTCTGGGAAAACCCTCAATTTTAGGAAAAACGTCTCAGGAACCCTAAGCCTAAATTGGGTTCCATAATTTAGACTTATAACTTCAACTTTAGCCAAGTAGGAAGACCCAAAGAAAAACGTCACTCCCATTTATTTGCCCAAATTCATTAAATATTAGATTAAAATTTTGATAGGATGTCTAAAGTAGGGGCATTTTAATATATATCCATCCCATTGATAGACATAATTCCATAACCAAGAACCTGAGTACTTCTCGAAAGTCAGACAACACAACAGTACAACACGGAGGATACCATTGGATGACAACATAATATCAAGAAGGAACAAAATGACAACATGGACAAGCCACAAAAATGCAACAACTATAACAGAGACACATGCCAACGAAGTCAAAAGCAATGTAAATCACCTTACTACGGGCCAAACTTCCCCACACAGTGGACAGTCCAGGATAAACTGGAAGTTGTCTACCCCCAAAGTCATCAAAAGCATAATCCACATAGTTTACAAGGAAACGATTTCTTTCAGCTCCATCAGAAGACTCCTGCTGCACTCTGCTAAACATTTTCACATCAAAACTTTGTTAATAGTTTGAAACCATTGACAACAATAACACTCAAAAGGATTTGACATTACATCATCAAGTTAAACAAACAAGTAGGATATAAAGAAGAAAGCTGACCTAGGATGGACACAGATCACCAAGAAATGCAAAATGTGCAAATGAAAAAGAGGACAGTTACATGGAAACCATTTGCATATCAACATGTGAAGTGCATTTTTCAAGAACTATAACGAGGCAAAGTTAGGTCACAAAAACCAAATATTACAAATCAATGCCACAGATGAATAGCTAAAGACTAGCATGTTATACCTACTCTTTTAACATCCACCACATCATTTTTAAAATCTTTATCCATTATTATACATAATCCATTTTTACTAATTTTATCCCCAGTATACCAGAGTTTAAAGTCATCCAACTCTTTAGTTGTTTTACCCTTCCATCTAGTCTCTTGAATGCAAGCTATATTAATCCTTCTTTTCTTCATAACATCTATCAATTCTAAGCTCTTACCAGTTGTAGATCCTATGTTCCAAGATGCCAATATAATCCTACGTTTTTTTACTAGCTTCTTTACCCGCACTCGTCCACGGTGCGAGAACCCTTGCCTATTTATCACCTCATCCGGACGCTGATGCGACGAGTCGCATAAAGGGGACGCCCTAGCTAACCCTTGCCCACTTATCACTACACCCGGGCCATAGTGTAGCGCGTCACTTCTTTTGTTGAGGGACGCCTTAGCATAGCGTTTATCATATAAGGTCGAATCCATGAAAAGGGTTTGGCTAAATTTTTTCCGGTGCCGGCTGCCGACCTGATGCACTAAGCCTCCTCCTTTACCCGGGCTTGGGACCGGCAGCAAAACACTGGCGGAGTTCCCCCCCCCCCCTCTCCCCCACCCCCTTTCAACACAGTAGGTCCAAAATAGCTAATGAAAAATCCGGGGAAAAGCACCTTGTTTAGGCAAAATTTCAGCCATTTCGGTGCCTTTCAGTTTCACTAAACTGGTAGTCTTAGAAACATCCCAGTGACCAATGCTGCACTTTTATCTGTCTTTGTTGTAAGGACTACACTTGTCTACCTTAAGAAAAAGCCTTACGATGTTGTTGATACTGCTATGTTATTTTTCATTTCAGTTGGTGTTCTCTAATGCATCTGTGTCTTTTATTTGGCTGTTGTCTTAATTTGCTTGACACGAAAACCTTGCTCCTAGCACTGCCGATGATGTTTGCATTTCATAATCATATACTGGAAGGAGGTAGGCATCGGTGCCAGTAGGTTGCCTCATTGCAACTGGAGGTCATCGGCTTGAAAACAGAGAGAGCCTCTACGTAAAAGAAGCTGTAAGTCTGCATACATCTGCCCATCACAGAGTATATTTGCAGGACATTGGGCAATAGATACACATCTTTATTGGTAAATGGTAATACACTATATTTGTTAAATCTTCTGAGAAGATGTGAACTGAGGCTCTGAACCATGGATTGAAACCACTTCCATGATTCTCAATTCCATTGTTAATCTAATTAATCCTAAACATACATTTAAAATACCACACAAAAATATGCAGATTTCCATCACAGTTTCCATCATTTCAACAACTTCTACTGGACTTTTCAATGATTTTCCTGATTTCATGGAAATATTGTGTATCCAAGGGTTGAAATCACCCTCCAAACGGAAACTTGAAACCTTGGGAAAATGTGATCACCTCATTATGCCCTATAAGGAGTCTGCCACAAGATGTAAAATTAGGATCAGGCACTTCCATCAGGACCACCAACTGAAAGTTTAAGATGCATATTCACTAGTAAACTAGTTAACGGAGCAATCAGCCCAAAAGTTCACTCATCTTCAAAGATTATGTAAAGTATATTTAAATGCAGGGCAATCCTTTATAAAGATGAAATTGCAAAACATCTGATTCCCGAAAATGATCAAGAAGCATACCTCGTTAATATATTGACCATGGCACGGAAGGCTGCAACCTGAAAATGCCAAGGAAACAGCAAACTAATAAAATGAAACTGCACAAAGAAATGTCTAAACATCAACATTACAATGGTCCATGAAGCCAACTCATAACCAACAGCCGCCAACACCTAAAGGCACACACGCAACAAATATGACAATCATAGAGAGACAGGTTTAGAAGAACCTGAAGGGTTTCACCACCATCGCCTATGAGATGGAGAAGCATATTCAGAGTTGGATGCAGAAACTGAATCAAAGCAGTTGAATCAACATTCTTTAAACTGTTGATGGCCTGAATACAAAAGAGAAACATTAACAAAGACATCCAGCTAACAGACACATCTAACAACTTCAACACACCCTGAAAAGTGAAAAGCAAAATGATAGGTACTCACACACACATACACCCGTGAGGACAAAACATTTGTGAGGATGCCAATCATCCCCTTCCACACCCCCCCCCCCAACCCCTAGAAAAAGAAAAGAAAAAAGGGCTGCATATAAACAATCAATCACAAATCCACACTGCACACATGAAGGTAGACGCAGAAGAGTGCAACTCTAAGCCTGCCTCATGGAAAATGGGCTTGGCAACACATATCCTATTTCACAACTTGTACATAGAATTTAGGATTAAGAGATGAAAAGAGAGAAGAGAGAAAGGAGAGGAAGAGTCCATCATATGCCTTTGGAACTTCACTTGAACTTCTGAAATCACCATCACACTGTAGCTTTATTTATAGGAGCATTACCACACTCTCCTGGCCCTAATGAACCATTCCTTTTCATGAAACTCTCTTTCCCGTCCTTATGAGGGTGACAGACAAAGGACAAGGCAGCAGAGGAAGATTAGTGCGAGGTAGAGCATATGAGAGTGAAGCAACGAAGGAGTCTAATCAATCTAGGAAATGAAAAAAGATTACAACTTGAACTAGAAAACTAATCCTACACAAAGTCTAACATCAGCACCTTCCATCCATCAATAATTAGTGCCTAAAGCTAATTCTTGATGGGGCTACTTGATTCCTAAAATGCCCCTGTAGCACAAGTCAACTTTATTTATGGCCAAATTGTTGCCATCCCTAACCCATGTGTATCAATGGTTTGAGCTTTCATGAGATCTCGGCAAGGTCTCACAAGATCTTGGTGATAATTTGAAACCTCTTGAGTCAAGATGCCTACAAAATGACAATATCTTGGCTGAGAACCCAGTCGAGTAAGCTCTTTAAATACAAGACCCTAACATATTCAAACATTTTGTGATGCAGCTACCTATGGATGTTGTATGGAACAATCCGAGAAGGATCGTCATTTGGGTGCTATCATAGACATGTCCAATCCTTTGATTGCAAGAGGAATTGCAGCACCTTCTCTCACAAACCATAATAAGATGCAAAAAAAATTAGGGAGTAATAGAATTGAGCAATTGGTGTATGTGTGCTACAACATGAGATAAAGATTAAAGTACATACATGAGGATAGGGGGCATGTCTCTTCACGAGAACGGACTGAGTAGGTGTATATTTTCCATGCGGCAAATGAGGACGAGGATGATGTGATATACTAGTGGATTAAGAATCAAGGTGCACCAAAGGTGGATCAGCTAACCCACAATTGCCGCAGCAATGGACCAAGTTGAGGTGGAGGTCCACACATCTTTAGATGAGGGTATAGTCAATGTCCGATATTTTGCCCGCCTACATGTTGGGGTTTCGGTGGTTCGTGAAATTTTGCCGACATTTGGGGGTTGTTTAGGTCAAATTTAGGATTAGAGGGCTAACTCTTACCATATGCCTTTCCATCATGTCTTGTGATTCAAATTACAAGAGTCAATCAATCTTCTCTTACCATATGCATTTCCGACACATCTTGTGATTCTAATAATAAGAGTCAATCAATCTTCCCATGTGCATTTCAATCACATCTTTGGATTCAATTGCAAGAGTCAATCAACCTTACCTTATGCATTTCAATCACATCTTTGGTTTCCAAATATCTTGCCAAGTATGCTCCCATCCACGATTGATTGGCTCCTATAATTGGAAACCAAAGATGGAAAACACTGAAAAATCAAATCGAAGTTCGCCCAAAAAGGGGAAATTTTTCACTGGAAAGTCAATTATAAAGGGCGAGAAATCGCCAAATTTATCGCAATAATTTGAGAAATCGAAGATATTTCAACTGTTCGGCGATATATCGCCGATTTTTTGCAAAACTTGTTTCATCACTTAGCGAAACTTGGCGATATTTCGCCGAATCTTGTACCATGAGGTATAATGCATATAAAAGCAGCTAGACAACCAGATGCACCATTGAGGAGCCTCCTAGCAAACTTGCTTCAGCAGAGAGTTCAAGTGGGTCCTCTACAAAGAGAGATGATGATGCCATAACTCAATCTTAGAGTAATACATGCAATGGTGGTGATGTAGCAGGCAATGTAGTACTTCAGCCTTTACTTCTTCCCAAGGCCATGTTCGTGGTCGTGGTTCAGGGGGAGGCCATACATCTAATGGCCATAGGAGCTACAATAAGCATCGTGGCATTGTGCTTCCAATCAATGTACTTTCTCTCGCAAGTCTGAACATTTGGTAGATCGTGTTGCGCTAAAAATGTTAAACTGAATCAAATCAACAATTAACCAATCATCCAGTTTCTGATGGTGCTACTGATACAATTCTTCCTATTGATACTGCAGTCACCTACTCTTTAGAGGACCAATTCAAAAGTCTACCCGATGATGTGAGCTCGCTTATGCATTGCTTGGCACTAAGTGAATAATTGTTTGTTCTCATACTTCCCTTTTATTATTAGTTACAAGTTTCCACGAAGTATATCAATTTTCGCCCTAAGAACCCCATTTTCACAGGGTCGAAACTTGAGTTTCCCTTGAATTTTGTACCATACTAGCGACCCTGATGGATATCCAAAGATAGACTCCACAAATAATCTGCCTAATCCATCCCTAAATCCATATGCAGACATACCCATGGAAAATATTTCGGTCGAAATTAAAAAAAAATTTCACAAAATTTGAAAACGAAATGAAACTCCAAGAATTTCCCTAAAGTTCAAAGTTTTGACCAAAACTTCGGAAATTTCGACCATTTCGCAAGTTTCAATTGAACTTTTGCGAGTTTTTAACGAAATTTCGTAGGTTTTGACGCTAAAACTTGTTTTCCCTTAGTTTTTGTTAATTTCTACTCAATTTCCACGAACTACTTTGCCTTTAAACACCTCTTTTGCTCCTTTTTTGCCTTCAAAGTTCAAACACCTTTTAAGCCACAACAACTTTCATGGGCCTAAGCTCAAATTACAAAGGAAACTCGTTGGCAACATAATGTGAAGCATGAGCCATACCCAACAATTCCAAACTTACATTTTCATTTTAGTGTTCTTCAAGCCTTAAATGATCTTGAATTGCTTTTGAAATTAATTTAGGCTTAGTCTAGGACTATTGATCTATGATTGTGTGTTGTTAAACTAATATTTTGATGGTTGCAACTATTTTTTAGATTTTTTTATTTTAAAAACTATTTTTTAAATTTCAAATACATATGTATATATGATATATGGGCTTGAACTCAATACATGTGAGACACCATCACTTGATCTAGTTGGTCATTGTATTTTGTTGACTTGTTGTATACATAATTATTCTATCAAACAATTTATGTATGCTGATAATTATATGCATGTATGCAATACAGTTTGTACTTGTCAGAACCAATCATTTGTTAGTATATTTGAATGATAACTTTTGAGTGGTTTTTTTGGGGCAAAATACTAGTTCCACTGTGTTTTTTATGCTTCAAATAGGTCGAAGACAAGAAATCAAATGAAATGGAGGTCATATAAGGCCCGAGACCTAGTGTCAAAATTTCAAAAAAAAGTACTAGGTTTCCACCAAAATTTCAGTTGAAACCTGAAAATTTCAGTTTTTTGTTGGGCTGAAACTTAGGTTTCGACCGAAATTTTCTCCATGGACATGCCACTTGAATTAGCAAATAAGCCACCATATGCTCAACCATACGCACTCGAACTAGTAGATAGCCAGCATATACCCCACCATATGCTCCCTTTTAACCTTATTTCCTTTTATGCTCCTCCACTTTCTGAATCATGTTAAGGCATATCTTAATGGGTGAGCCAGCTTACTGATTCCACGACATTTTTCCTTATATCCCTTTTGGTCTTCTGTTACCTACTCCTTTGACCTCTGTCTCTTGAGTCTTGACACATCTTACTTTCGTCCCTTCATCTAGGTTGCCCCTCTATGCCCCATCTCTCTTTGCTAAGTCCTTTTCAGCCTTCTACTGCCCCTCATCCCACACTAAGTAACAGCCTTGCAAAGAATTTGCATAGCCATGCATTGAGAAACTTTTCCCCCTTAGTTTGGACATCATCAGAGGTCATCCATTTGTCATGCCAGTTTGGATTCTACCAAACAATGTGGGGTTCCCTATGGTCCAAGGCAAAACTACTACTTTGTGTATGTCTTTTACAATGTAAGGGTTCCACCATGTTTAAAGGCCCCAAAATACTGTCCTACAAGTTTGATGACTTAGTTTAGCCATTTAGTCTGCAAAAACCAAACATCAAGATATCTATTAAAAAATGTACATGAGGTTATCGCCAAAATTCCAGTTATGACTGACAAAGTAAAGTTTTGGGCCTGAGCAAGACTTGGCCCAAAACTGAAACCCTAAACATGATTGCAGGATTTGATCATTGTTTTCAGCAGGAGAAGTTAAGTTTACAGGTCAAACAACTTCATGTACCACATCGTTCACCAGAATCACTGAATAATCAACAAATCATCCAACAAAAATTATTTCCAGAAACAAAAAGCCAGAGCTTCAACCAATCCATTAATATAATTTCTATCTTCACTATAAAATGTTGCAAAGGCACAATTACAAAATAAACCACCAAACAGGTCCTTTGACATTGAGCTGCACACATAGCTCTTCATCAATAAAAGCAATATTGCAAATAACCGCAAAGCTCAATTTTTTATTGACCTAGAATGTTGAAGCATTGGAAAAAAAAACAGTTGCAACATCAGTCAAGTTTCAAAATTCCTGATGTAACATTGAATATTAAAAAAGACCAAAACAAATTCACATCCCAAAGTCAACACAAATGGACAAAAAAAGCACAATACTGAAGAAACAAAAGTACCTCAAGAAGTTCAGAACCCCAAGGTGGACTTGTTCGAAGTGTGTGCCTATCATATTCAAGGAAAAAATCTCGAATACGTTCATTAATTGGGTATAAAGCAGAGCACAGCCTGAAACGCAATCGAAAGACAGCTTTTCCATCTTCCAAGTAATCCAGCCTCTCCTATTTTAAATAAAAAATAAATAAATAAATAAAATAAAAACATCAACAGTAATAAAGAGAAGGAAACAATGCAAAGCTGTCATCACATCCCATGTCTGTTAGCCAAGGAGAAATCCCGAAGAACCATAGCAGAGACATTTGTGAGCGAAAGTATGTCCCTTTTAAACCATAGGGTGACAAAAGAGAAAAATGCAGAAGCATGAGATCCAACAAAGCCCACCATTAAGAGATAGATTTAATAACCAAAGGAAAATATTAGAAACATACAGAAAAAGAAAAGTAAAAACCAACTCAACAAACCCTAAATCACAATAGACTAACTCATCTTCTAAGAGTATATTTACCACCATGCCTCCGAAACCCAAGTTGTTGTAGGGGGCTACATGCAAGGCAAACCAGGCACCTGCCTAGGCAACACCTTGACAACTATAGCATGGAATGTTGCAGCATAAGTATCAATCCTCAAGCTCATAGTTAAGGCATGACAAACAGAAAGATCAACTGCATTTTTCATAGCTCTCCCCATGTTTTGGGATGGGCACATACAACTCTGCAGTGCAAAGAAATAAAAAAGCACTTACGACTAATAACAGACAGATACCTTTTTCTTATTGGGCTAAAAAGTATTTATTACAAAAGAAGAGAAAATGCAAGCAGATCCCCAACAGGAGGCGAGAGAAACAAGCCAAAAGACAATACAAGGCCCAAACCAAAAGTCTGAAATTCCATCTCATCTTGGTGTCTCGACAAGGTTGAGACAGCCAAAATATTGAGATATCACCAAAATTTAGGCGAAACATGGTCAATAATGTAACATGTCCCAGTTGATTGCTTCGGTGGATTTTAGGAGGCTTTTGAGTCCAATTTTTATAGTACAGCATAATTCAAGGCAAATAAACACAAGGGCGATATTATATTTTACTAAAACCTAACACAATGTGGTGATCTTCGTTTGCACATGCCTAACTATATGTGGACGAAACTGGCTCTAGTGTTCGCAAATGTAAGGATAGATATACAAGACCACATTGAAACTTTCATTAAAATGCAAGAACAAATATTGAGAAGTAGTCAAATCTATAAATTTTTATAAATTATAAATTATAAACCACAACAAAACCATTTGAAATTTCACTGAAATATCGAGATTTTGTTAAAATTTCAACAAAGTCTTGTTTTGGACCCTATTTCGAATCGCCAAAGTAGTGACAGGCAGAACTTGGAGAAATTTCACCAAAATATTATGAAATTGTGTACATTGGCCAAACCACACCATTCAAGGGGAAGACTAAAGGAGAAGCAAAAATGAGTGAAGGTCCCAACAGAAAAATACTATGCATGTTATTTGGGAGCTAACCAAATGAACACAAACCCCAAAAGACTTTGCTTTTGACATCAAAGAAGATAAGAGTCCAAAATCTGACAAAAAAAGATCGAAAGTTTGAAGTCTTCATCTGGAATTCTGTTACATAAGCCATGGGAATCCACTTCAAAGGCAACTTTCCCAACCATATACAAGATAGACTTTCCTGAAAAGGTCATATCCACCCAAATCCACTCTTTCTAGAAGGATAGCTTTCATCTCCCTCAGCGCCAACAATTATCCAATATCCCATACCATATAGAAGGGAAGAGACAACAAAAGCAACAAGTAAGGGTGACTAAGATCTACCATTGGATGAGAGGGTCTCTGTTTCCTCCACCTTGATGAGGCCAATGTGAAATCTTAGGGCATAAAGGACCAAGCCAAGAAGTGGCTTTATAGCTACCTTAAGAGAGCCTTATCACTTGGTAAAAATTCATTGTCCTATTCATAAAGAGAGTTTTCCCTTTTCAAAGACAAACAAAATAAGAAATGACAACCCTTCACTTTTGTCAAGAGAGTCCTTTGCTAAGGTGAATGCCCTCACCAAGGATTACAATTCTAGCATTTATGCCGAATAATCTATCAAAGTAAAGATTATCAAACCAAGCAACTTTTATAGTCTATGTGCCCCCACAAGGTTCACATCATTCATTGATAACTCCAAAGCTTGAGAATTTCTTTTAGACTTAGCAAACAAAACCAAAGGATGAGATGCAACCCAAGAATGTGAGAGGACTAGTAAGGGATATTTTGTTGATAGCCACATTCACAAGGATACACAAATAAATGATCTTTTGAAAAAATCTAAGAGAATTTGGAATCAAAAGCTAAAGCAACACAACCAAGTCAAGCACATCTTGTTGACAAGTTTGCTATGTGTATATGGTGTCAGTCTCCTTCATAGGTTACTGAGGAGTGTCTTATCTATTCTAAAGGCCAACATGAAAATGTCAATGTGATCTTTCAAAATTTCTACAGTAATATGTACAATCCTGGGTGGAAGAATCATCCTAAGTTTTTATTGTCTCAAGGGAAAAATCAAAATGGATTTCACAATTATTCCACACAAAATCAATTTGGTGCTCCTCAAAAACAAAATGCTCAGTTTTCTCAGGAACCAAAATATCCAATTCCCTCATGACCCTAATTTTCCGAATGTCAATTTGGCTAGGACTATATATCCACCTGTAATAATTGCCTTTAATCACACTATAAACCAAGAGGATGAGCTTTTTTGTTTGCTTAGAGACAACAAAGATGCAATAGGGTGGCAGATGGCTGAGATCTAAGGAATTAATCCCTCCAGTGTTAAGCATACCCCAGAGGAGGGCTAATCCTGTGATGAAGGAAACTATTCATAAAAAAGTATTGAAATATGTGAACAATATGATTATCCATCTTATATAAGACAACCAATGGATTGTCCATTCCAAGGTGTTCCCAAGAAGTTCAGAGTCATTGTGGTTAAGGCCTTGATGAAAAAAACTGGAATCACACATAAACTTGCTACTACATACCACCCCCAAACGAGTGGTCAACTAAAGGTTTCCAACAGGCAGATTAAGCAAATTTTAGAATAGACGGTTAACCCAACCCGTAAGGATTTGTCAACCCAGTTTATTGATGCTCTATGGGGCCAAAGAATTACAGAATTGCATATAAAGCAAATTTGGGTCAATCACCGCACCGTTTGGTGAAAGTTAAGGCTTGTCACATGCCAATCAAATTAGAGAATTGGGCTTTCTCGCAAATCAAGAAGTTGAACTTTGATGTTGCCGATGCAGATGTCCATCATCGTCTCCAACTTTCTAAGTCAGAGGAACTTAGAAATGAAGCCTATAAAATCTCAACAATGTACAAGGCTGAATCTAAAACCTTTCATGAAAAGAATATTGTCAAAAAGTACTTTTTTATTGATGATAAAGTTTAATTGCACAACACTTGGCCACAATTGTTTCCAAGAAAATTGTGTACTAGATTCAAAGGTCCTTTTATTGTTCACCAAGTTTTTAATCATGGTGCTATCAAACTAATTGATCCCCACTCTAACAATATTTTTCTTAAAGTAAATGGTCAATTATTAAAGCCATTCCTTAATATACGAAGTGTTGACAGTGTAGAGACCATAAGTCTCCATGAGCCTTTTTACACTAATGACTGGGATACCCAAAGGCATGACCTCCTTTGCCTTGTACTTGTCCATCTTTTCATGCATACATTGCGGACATTGTACTAATCTAGTGTGTTGGGGGGGGGGGGGGAATTTAGGCTTCTTTATAGATTCTGATTTTGGCTATTGATGAGTATACATACCCTTTCTATTGCTATGATATACGACATAAAAAAAATGAGAATGATTTTGTTACCCATCAAGAACACATAAAAAACCCTGTTAAGAATAAGGTAACTTGTATGTATATTAAAGAGTTCCCTTCGAAAAATAAAAGGCCCTTATAGATGGAGTCTTGTGGGTTCTTGTTCCTTTGGTTAGGAGTTTTGAGACCAATTTTATGGATGGCATGATAGAAAGAGAAAAAAGAGAAGAGAGAGAGAAGTGGGCCTTAGTGAAAAAAAGTTTAGTCTGACACTCCAATGCCTTGGTCCTTAGACCCCTTTATAATTGGCATTTCCTAAAGGAAGGTTGTACTTAAAGTTAGAAGTTGAGTCTCTTATTGAGATATGTGCTTGGTCTCAAGAATCAATACGGGTAGTAAAATTCAACTGTGGGGCGTTCTTAAATCAATTGCGAGGAGAATTGTCATGTATGATTACCCATTGTCAGAATTAAAATTTATTTTTTAAGTTTGAGCTAAACTAGACCTTTGGGACTTTGGGTGTATACTCTTTGTAAACACCCATGAGATCAAGGTTGTTAAGGTGATAGTGTGAGGCAAGGCAATAAAGGGCAACAAAACCAAGGCGACACCAAGCAAGGCAACAAGGCAATCCTCTTGACCCACAATAGGCCTAGGAGGACGCTTTGACAACCAAGCACGTGACTATAACTCGTCCTCTAGGCGAAACCAGTGGTTTAAAGGCTTATTATACATGCTAAGTACAACCGTGATTCCTAAGAAAGTGAGGATTTTATTTTCTAGCACAAGTTTTCTACATTTGTCTCGTTCTTTATTTTGGCATGACGAAAAGCTTAGTTCTAGTGTGGGGGAATTTGATGAGCGCATTTATGTTGAAATATTCGGACCTTTGTACACATTTTAGACAAGCTACCTTGAGGTTATTTTCTTGTTTACCTATTTGCAGAGTACTTCTAACAAGAGGGCATATGCGAAGCTAAAATGAATGAAAACTGATATTTTGGAGGATATCTAAAGGCCATGAGCAATTTTCTATTTCGGGAAACTATTTTGGTCAAATGAAGAATAAAGGGATATTATTTTTGTTTTATTATTTATTTTTTTCCCTCCTTCCTCAGGTCCCCCACTTTCTACTCAAGAATATTCTCCCCTTCTGTTTAATTCGACATGGAAAAGGTGGAGTTATTTCCCAAATCTTCACCTTGTATAAAGCCCTAGACCCACTTCCCTCTGGACACTCAAAAACCGCTCAAAGCCGTTCTTTCCTACTAAAAATCTCCTCAATTGGCTCTCTAAAAGATTTGGCTAACTTTTAGTACATTTTTCTTCAAGAAAGCATCTTTTTCCCTTTTAATTTCATGTTTACCTTTAGGGTTTTACATTTCATAAAGTAAAAAAAGGGGCGTACCCAGTGCCGAAGCTCCCACACTGTGGGGTCTGGGGAAGGGACTTTCTAGGCTATTTACTTTACATTTCATAAAGTAAATAGCCTCTTTTTTTTATTTCAGCAAATTGTAATTTTACTTTCCTTCGTAAAGTTGTTCTTTTCAATTCTAGCCTTCTTTTCCCTTTTGCAAAGCTTCCTACTCTAATTATTTCAATTCTAGTGACAAGGTTGGAGCAGTTAGATTGGGCTAAAAAAAGCAATTCCCTTTCTATTTTTTTTAACTCAAATTACTTCAAGACAAGATTTAGCACATCTTGCATCGATTGAACGAACAAGATCAACGACTTTGCACCTAGTGATTGACCCATTTGCTACAAATATTGTGTGCTTGTGGTTATTTTTACTTCACAACACGCCTCATTTTGTTCAGCAAAGTTCCATCGACTGGACAGTTGGCCTTGACGAGAAGAGGGGTGACAAAGTCACTGTGAGATATGAGAAACAAGAGAGAGTGCAACATGCAAAGTTTTTAGGCATGAAAATAGGTTAGAACGTCATTTTACAAATCTAGCCTCAATTGTAGCACGTGATTATTAAAGTTGGCACAAAAAGAATTGAAAATGTTTTTCGGTAAATAATATGATGATGATAATAATACATGCCAAAGAGAGCCTCACGACATTATGTCACAACTCACAACAGGGTTCTATTACTCTAACAATAGTGTGACTCTTGCTCCTTATTCACATAGAGAATAACATATTTGGACTACGGATACAGAACCAACATATACATTACTAACCTGGCATTCAATACGATAAAAACATTTTAGCTTTTATTGTTTTGATCAATACAAGATGGGCATTTATGCATAAATAAGCATCACATACATTATCATCGCAATATTTTTAGGAGTTTCCAGTATTCTCTATGTTTGCCAAATTCTAAAACCATTTCAGCAGAATTTGGCTTATGTCAAAAAAAAAAAAAAAAAATTCAGTTTCGACAGTGGTAAATGACCCATGCTGTCAAGACTTAGAAATTTAGTTTGCAGCCAGGATTCAAGAGTATATATACCACTATACCAGTAGCTTTTTGCAGGCTTAATGCTCCAATAAATAATAATATACTTGCTGACAGAACGATGAGGTCAAAAAATAAACAACTTCCTGCAAAATCACCTTTCCACTATCTTGGAGATAGTTTGGAGCCAGCTCTCTGATAACAGGTAGAGAAATTTCAGATTGCAACCTGAAGAGCCACAAGGAAATGCATCATTCAGAAACCAACAAAATTAAACAATTCGAAAACAAATAGACTGCTAAAGAGTTATAGCAAGAAGTCTGTGATGATGTCAGAAATTTTACATCTGGAGACCTGAAATAGAAACCTCCCCCAAACCAAATAAACTCTACGATTATAAAAGAGAGCAAAATACTAAACCACACAATACAATCACAAAGTTTTCCCGAGACACACCCCCCCCCCAAAAAAAAAAAGTTCTGAATTATCTCGTCTATGCTCTGCCGGCATAGGTTGGTTTCAGGTTTTTTGGTCCTCTGCCCTTTGTACTTCACAAAATTCAGCATATGCAGGAGGGGCCACCATGAGGTTGAAAGTATTACCTTCAGCATTTCATGGTCTTTCAAATCATTTTTGGGGATGTGAGAACGATAAGGCTTGGATTTATGACTTTCGTCGTCATCCACCAGAGGTAAAAATCCAGCATCTAAAGAACCTGAGATTACATCCTCAAAAGGGGAGTAACCCTCCCCTACCCCTCCCCCGGGTGTGCATATTTTCCATGTCAGGTGGTTTTAGGATGCTTTGATTCTCTGCAAACTTTTTACTTCATAAGAATTCAGTGTTTATAGGACTACCACCACTATTGGTGAAGGTAAATATTACTACCTTCAGCATTTGGTAAAAAGGGTCTTCTAAATAATTTTTACATAATTGAGGATGATAGGACTTGGGTGCAGTAGGAGCCTTCAAAAGAGAGATGCCAATGCCAATCCATGTCCTATTGACGTCATTGCTCAAGGTTGAAAATTTCATCATCTACAACACATGCCTAGGTTCGATAGATGTTATAACTATTTTTAGTGTACTCTAGTAAGGTCAAAATAGTACATTAAAACGCCCATAAAAATATTGGAAGCCTTAATAAATTACTTTTTTACTCCTGGTTTAAGTTATAACAAAGTAGAAGATTAATACATTAAAATCAGACATACAAATATCTTAACAAAAGAGGGAGGATTGAGGACACACTCAATGGATTCTCCCACAAATACTAATTAAACAAGTGTAGGTTGAAGAAATTAATACATAAACTAGTGTCATATTAATAACAAAGCAAAAACCACTTGTCCTTCCAAAAAAGTTGTTCTAAGCACAATGTCAAAACTCAAAAGTCAAAACAATCATAAGGCAGCAAAGCTAGAACACAAACAGGTATGATCCCTCCTACTTTTTCCTTTCTAGTGGCAATGTTGGTGCAGTAGAGACTGCAGCAACCTTGGCTCACTGGCAGTAGCCATTGTAGATGTGCTACTGCTTATTTAGTCTTCTTATTATTCCTCCTACCCCTCCTTCCATCTTACTTCTTCTACTTAATAGATTGCTATTACTTCTGCTATGCAGCTGGCAGTAAAAGTGGCATGCTGCATAGTAAAAGTGGCATGTTTTGTTATTCTTTCCTTCCTAAGGGGAGCAGAGGAGTCAAATTGTAGGGATGCATGTGCTGCCAACACCAAAGCACCTTCCAAAGTAAGGCAACAGTTTGCTTTGGCCAGGTTTCAGCAGAATTCTGAAGTGGTACCCACACAATGCTTTAATGGATATGCTTCAAAGCCTCCAATCTGGCACTTGAAGAATTAGTGGCCGAAAGAAGGTGCCAAACCACTCGGCAATCTCACATCTAACTACAACCCTATTCCCAAAGTTCCAAGGTTTTCTCCAGAAGCGCAACCATCAACATTACTTTTAACCCAAACCTTCATGGAATTTACCAGTTTATTAATGCACTTTCCTTCAATCCACACATAATATAAAAAGATCCCGAGTCACTAAAAAGCTGACCCCCTTGAATGCCTTCAAAGAGGTCATTATATAGTACCAAGATCAATCTTGCATGTAATTTTTTTAAATTACTTTCATAATATCAGAATAAGGCATACATAAAAGCCATTACTCTCATCCCATATGTGATGACCTTAATATGGTACCTGGCAGTCATGGCAGACTAACAGCTCTTAGCATTAGAAATATTGTGAGAACATCACTTTACAAAGAACTATGCATCTAGCCATATTAGTGAATGATTCATGATTGCATCAAGCAGTAAAATCAAGTTCAACAGCTCGGTAAGCAACAACTCAATCCAAGCCACAAAGTTGACCTATCTGACCAGCTAATTACAAGAAAGAATCCAGCAAAATCGCCAATTTCACAAAAGGAATTGGCCACTGGACCACCAAAATGACTCGAACATATGAAACATATTTTACCTTTTTGTACTTTAGGTCAAGCTTGTAACTTGGTAAACTAATTTTTACGGAGCTTTTGAAAAAGAAATGAAACTCTTAGACTGTTAACCTTAAACAAAACATGGAAAAATATCCTCCAAAGCCCAGTGATGTTCTTAAGCAGAAATACAAGAGGATCTATGCATAGAAAGCAATATTTCAGCAAGGCAAAAGCCAAAGGTCTAAAAGGACAAAAGTGTAATCCTTCAGAGTCTTTGGAAAACCTGAACAGTGTTAGAAATAACTAACTAATAGTATCTTTGTAGTTTTACACCTTCAGTGTTTCTGTCAAAAATAAAACTCATCAAATCAATAAGTATTTACTCTGAATACCATTTTTTGTGGAATCCGAACTTATGCAAAACCCAGTAGTGAAGGGTATTATAGCAGATAAAAAATTTATAAGTTAAAGAGAACTTTAGACCTTTTACTTAAATGTGATTTATTACTCGGTAAACAAATCAGCATCTAGCCTAGAGGTTGAGCCACTAATTTATTAAGAGGTCATAGGTTCAAGACTCATAAGGATTAAAAGGGGGAGTATTTTATCTTACTTTTTTTACAGTTGAATCATAAGTAAATGGTGGGTTACACCCTAACAAAAAAAAAATCATAGAAAACAAACCCAGAGAGGTGAGAGAAGGGGGGAAGACCAGAAGAGATTGTGAGAGAAACAGAGAAAAAGAAACCTAGAGAAGGAAAAGAGAGAGAAAGGAGAATAAGGAGGGATGGCAGAATTCAAAATAAGAAAAAAGAGGTTGAAGAGGGAGGGGGAGAAAGAATTCAAAATAAGAAAAAAGAGGTTGAAGAGGGAGGTAGGGCAATGTATGGAAAACATGAGAGAGGAAAAGAGATGTCAAGGGAAGCAAGAAAAACTGACAAGTGAAAAGAGGAGAAAATGAACTAACCTAGATAGTAACATCCAGGACTCAAAATATTTCTTCTTGATTCTTTATCATTGTTATCTTGATTCTAGCCCATAACACTCTTGAATTCCTTAGCATGACAATTATCTTGACTAAATCCCATGGTTCTCTGGAATTTCAAGTATGGGAATAGAATTTTTCCTCTTTCTCCTGGATCAAAACAAGATGCTTATTTGATGCTTATCTTTCCATGTAATAAGAAAGAGATGTCACCCTTTTTACATGGGATGCTAAAAGAGATTGTCTACACATGCTTTTATAACACTCGAGCAAATCTATGCGTAAACCAATGCAACCAACCATCATAGAGATGGAATAAACCTTAACCAGAGAACGCTTTTATTTCATTACCATTATTCCCTAGAATTACCTCTACAAATCATTGCTTATTTTTTCCATTAGTTTAAAATGATAAATTACCTGATTTTCTTTACCCGCTATTCTCTTGGTTTATTCGTATTAGATTTTATCCACTGTTCTCCTGAATATCTTTGTTAGAAAACAAGCTTTAAACAATCAAAATAGCAGTTGAACTTGAACAAAGAAAAGAGAGAAGAAGAAGAAGAGAAGAGAGATGAAGAACTAGTAGAAAAGACCTGTGATACTCTTAGAAGAGTCTAGAATCACAGAGCACTTTTATTTATAGCTTCTAATGAATCTAATACAACTTGAGAGACAAGTAATTGTCCTCTAGAAGAAGGAAACAAAATATTACAGCTTTAGTAACTTCCTAACTCCTAAAATAGAAAGTTCTGAAAATAGAAACTACCACCAAAATAGAAACTATGCTTTCTAAAAAACTCCCAAAACTTATGTAGCAAGATTCCTACATTAGAAATAGAAAATATAATCAAAACAACAGCAAAATATTGTTCATGTGAACAGTAAAAACACTGTTCACGTGAACAGTAACGTGAACAGTAAAACTCCAATTTACATATACTTCAACACTCCCCCTCAAGCTGTAGCATATAAATCTCCCATGCCCAACTTGCAACAGATAGACTGAAAACTTGGTCTGAACAGAGCTTTGGTGAACAAATCAACTAGTTGGTCAGGAGAGCTCACAAAAGGAGTTGCTATAAGCTTCTTCTTCACTGCATCACGCACAAAGTGACAATCTACCTCTATATGCTTCGCTCTCTCATGGAACACTGGATTACTAGCAATGTAAGTGGCACTGATTATCACAAAACATTTTCATAGGGGCAGAAACCGGAAATCCAATTTCCTCTAACAACGAACGAAGCCACATCAATTCAGCAGCGGTGTGGGCCATAACCCTATACTCAGCTTCAGCACTAGATCGAGCAATGGTGGAAACATTTTTACTCTTCCAAGTCACAAGATTTCCACCAAGAAAAGTACAATAACTTGTGGTTGACCGGCGATCAAGACGGATCCAGCCAATCTTCATCGGAAAAGGCAACCAAGTCCATACTCCGATTTGGTCGATAGATGAGCCCTTTTCCGGCGAAGTACTCTCATTGCCGCATCCCAATGAGCCTAGGAGACCGCATAAACCGACTCAACACACCAGAGAATAAGAAATATCAGGACGAGTAAATAAGATAAATAAGTTTCCCAATAAGACTCCGTAACGATGGACATCATCTAACAAGTCACCATCATCACGTCCTAACTTCAACCGAGGATCCATGGGAATGTCGCTAGGTTTAGAAGCAAGCATGCCAGTCTCGAGTCAAAAGATCTAACACATACTTTCTTTGTGACAAACTTACTCCTTTTTCACTACGGATCACTTCAATCCCCAAGAAATATTGTAGATCACCTAAATCTTTGGTTTGGAAAGATTTTTGTAAGTGTGCTTAACGTATGGATTGCATCAACATCATTGCCGAAAGGACAATATCATCAACATAAACGCATAATGACAACACAATCACCCGCGTCTAACAAACATAGAGTGATCAGAATATCGACAAAACCAAAAGACTCCACGGCTGCTAAACTCAAACCAAGCCCGTGGAGACTGCGAGTCCATAAATTGTTTATGAAGCGCAAACACGAACAATGCCCCCGAGCAACATACCCGGAGGTGCTCCATGTAAACTCTCATGAAGATCACCATATAAGAATGCATATGAACGAAAAAGAGTCCAATCATAATCAGACCAAAGATATCAAGACACGGAATAAGTCGCACGAGAAAAAGTCTCAAAATAATCACACCATATGTGTGTATAGCCAGCCACCAAGCGGCCAAGCCTCAACCGATCATCGGAATGGACTAATTGATACACCCACCGACGGACCACATCCCCGAGGTAAGTTGACTAAAGACCATGTAAGAGTAAGATAATAGGTAGAGAAGATCAGTCACATGAATATCCGATCTAACAGTCCATAATATAATAGCATTAGGTGGCACACACCAAGGAAACAAAAAAAAAATTTAGAAGAGAATATTGAGAACAACACTATTTTAATTCAAAAAGCTCGATACCATGTTAGAAAACAAGCTTAAACAATCAAAATAGAAGTTGAACTTAAACAAAGAATAGAGAGAAGAAGAAGAAGAGAAGAGAGATGAAGAACTAGTAGAAAAGACGATTCTAGCTGAAAAGTCAGAATCACAGAGCACATAAGCCAATGAATCTAATACAACGAGAGACAAGAACCAGAAGAAGAAACAAAATATTACACTTAGTAACTCCTAACTCCTAAAATAGAAAGTTAAAATAAAACTACCACCAAAATAGAAACTATCTTCTAAAAACTCCCAAAACTTATGTAGCAAGATCCTACATTAGAAATACAAAATACAATCAAAACAACAGCAAAATACTGTTCACGTGAACAGTAAAAGCTGTTTTTACTGTTCACGTGAACAGTAAAAGCTGTTTTACTGTTCACGTGAACAGTAAAACTCCAATTTACATATACTTCAACAATCTTGCCCATTATTCCCTACGCAGTTTCATTGCCAATTGATGTCTGGATTTCCTCATATTGGTTTTTACAAGTTAGATTTCTTCTCCCAGTTTTCTGTATAAAGTTTTCCTGCCAGTATTTATCTAGATTTACTAGTTTCTGGAAATCCTCTAATGAAACAGATTGTTCAATCTATTTTAAGACTACTCAACCATTTTTTTAATTATTTGACGGTTGTTAATAATGGTCTGGGAGGACTGATTCTACAGTTTGACCTACACTAGTGAATGCTGTTTTCTAGATCAAATGATTGACTTTTTTCTGAATTCGGGGAACAAGGGTACTAGAACAGTGTTTGCAATAGTGGGTTAACAAGAAAAGTATGCTGCAGGTTGTGAGTCGATTTTGGAGTTTGCATCAGCTAATATTTTGCTTATAACTTAGTGGTATAGCATGTGTACATCAAGTTTTTGGGTACATTTAGTGGAAGTGTTGCTCAGTATACTGATTGTTGTTAAATCATGTTAATATAAAGTTATTTGAAATTTGTGATGTGAGTAACATGTCATAATGTGAGTGATGCTTTAGTACAAACCCGATATTGTTTTGTGGTGGATAATGGTGGAAGTAATGCCTCAGCACCATAGTTCTCAAGGCATCTGGGAGGGTGAAGAAAACCAAAGGTGCCTAGGCAAGGTGACACCTAGGCATCCCTTAGGCGTGACAGTTCTGCTCAGCACTGGTAATTATTGATTGGATACATTGGCAAAAGTTGATATGTTGTACCTAAAACATGTCTTGTTCAAAAAGAAAAAATTGAGAGTATTTCTTTTAGGAGTAACAGACTGCAACTCGCTAATGGAGACTCATAGCCACCAAATTATTCTACAGGACCATAGAAACATCCACCATCACAAAGTACGTGACACTGCCACATACACAGTCGCAAAATGAGTACAATCATCTAAATACATAGTCACAAACTTAGTAGTAACAAAGAGTACATATATTAACATAGTAGCCCAAAACAGAATGGATTTGTCTTTGACTCGTGCTACAGACTATATCAGCTTGTTTCCCTTAGTGCCCATTTTGAGTGTTATAGAATAATTATGATTGAAAGCGTTCAGTAACCATGTGGTTTTTGAGAAAGCAGAAAAATAATTCATTGATCTGCTGGTGATTTTTTGCCAATGCTAGGGTGTGCTCTTATCGAAGGTTGTGAAGAAAATTCTGATGATGGAGGGAAAAGAGAGGGTAAGAATCAAGAAAGTGCAGACCTATGGATTGGCAGAGTTTTGAGGCTGCAATGGGGATCAAAGGTGAAGGGTATGCTGGGAATTGTGGCTGGAGTTTGCATGGATTGTGATAGTGGATTGCTGAGTTATGAAGGTTCTTGATTTGTAGATGGAAGAAGGTATAGAACCTGGGGATGGGGAAAGAAAATAAAAGGGAAATGAGACAATAGATAGGGAAGGCTGCCAGATACTTGATGAGAGACCTTATAGAAGCTTTATTCAAGTGGAGGTGGAGTTGTAGAAGAATGTCTTTTCAGCCACCCCCAAGAATCCAGGCTTCACTTCTCCTCAGGTCCTAGTGGTTCTACAACCCTGAAGCTTCCAATTTGCAAAAAACAGTTGCAGCAGCAACACTAAAAAGGAGGGTCTAAAGTAAGAATAATCCAAATGGTAGCCTCGTTGGTCAAGCTGGAGTTCCGTGGTGAATAGAACTCCTAACTTATGACTAAGAAAATAGGAACCACCTTAGAATATGAAAATAGAGTTGTAAGTTTCAGCGACTATTGCTCAGAAAAGTATGCGTCATTTGTAAGCCCCAATGGGGTAGTTTTAGTTACAGCCTATGTCCTACTCTGAGTAGGAAAAGAAATGCAAAAACCAGTACGAATAGAAAAACTAACCATATATGATAAGGAAACTAGTCTAGCAGGGAATAGGAAACCAACATAGAAAGGGAAAAAGAAAGAAAAGAAAAAACATAATTAATATAGAAGTTCTAAAGAGCAGTCTTATTCCAATTAGGAAACCTCAGTCCTACTCCGATTAGGAAACCTTTCTCGTACTCCAATTAGGAAACCTCAGTCCCTCTCACAACACTCCCCCTCAAGTTGGTCAAAAATAGGATGAAACATCCGTCCAAGTAATCCTCTGGTGAAGACACCTGCTACTTGAACTTCAGACTTCACGAATGGTATACGGATATGTTGCTTTCCAATTCTCTTTTACAAAGTGCATATGAATTTCCACATGCTTTATCTTGTCATGTTGCACTGAATTATGGGCGTTGCTTTTGGCATCTTGGTTGTCACAATAGAGCATCATGGGAAGAGACACAGGCACATCCAAATCTTCTAGTAAACCACATAACGATAATAATTCACAAACCCCTTGAGCCATGACTCGATATTCTACTTTAGTACTAGATCTTGCAACAACAATTTGCTTCGCCGACTAATCAGATTCCCACCAACAAAAGTACAGTACCCTGAGATGGGTTCCGGTCATGTGAACCTCCCCAACCTGCACCAGTGTAAGCTTCAACTCAAAGATGATCTTGAAGGGATAGGAGTACACCTTTGCCTGGAACTGATTTCAGATAATGAATGATTTGAAAGACGGTCAGCATATGATTGGAATGCAGATCGTGCATGAACTAACTCATAATACAAACAGCAGCAACAATGTCAAGTCATGTATGAGATTAGTTGATTAGCTTTTATCAACGGGTTCTCCTTTATCCTTGAGTAGGGCAACAACTTCTAGGGGAGTATCACTCAAATGACAACCTAGCAAGCCTGTTTCAGATAATAATAAGTCCAGGACATACTTTCTTTGGGATAGAAATTGCCTTAGATGAATAAGCAACTTCAATCCCTAGAAAGTACCTTAGTTTTCCTAGATCATTTATTTCAAACTTGTGACATGGGAATCTTTTTAGCTTTAGTATTTCTCCACCATCGTTAACTGACAACTAAATCATCAACAAAGACAACTAAAATGGTAACTTGGAGACCTGTTCTTTTTATGAAGAGGGTGTGATTAGCATTATTCTGTTTATACCCAACTGACACCATGCCTCGTGGAATCCTAGCAAACCATGCCCAAGGAGACTGCTTTTGCCTATACAATGCACAGTGGTGTCTACAAACTTTTCCTTGGATTTTGTCATTAGAGAAACCAAGACGAATTTCCATGTAGACTTCTTCCAACTCCTGATGTAAAGAAGTATTCTACATATCGAACTGCTAAAGATCCCATCCCAAGTTAACAGCACATGCAAGTAATACTATAACTGTGTTTAGTTTTGCAACGGGTGCAAAAGTCTCCCGATAAACAATTCCAAAGGTCTGGGTGAGGCCTTCTACAACCAATTTGGCTTTATATCGATCAACAGATCCATGATTATTCTGCTTTAAAATAAACACCCACTTACAACCAACAAGTCTCTTGCCCAAAGGAAGAACCACAAGCTACCACATCCCATTTTGTCCAATGCCATTCATTTCTTCCAATATTACTGCCTTCAACGTAGGATCTGCATAAGCCTACTTCCATTCTATGGGATAGGTATATAAACAGGTAAGACACAAAACTACGATAGGAAGATGAAAGAGAATCAAGAGACACAACATGGGATATGGGATAGGTGCATTTATAACACCGTTTTGTAAGGCTACAGGTTATCCAAGATTAGGATACCTACCAGGAGGTGAAGCAGGTGAAGATCCAGGCTCTATTTCTGAAGAAGATTAATGTAATGGTAAAGGTGCATTAGTAGTGGTCTCTTGTCAATGTTCGCAAATGACTTCAAAATACTGTTACCAGTAGTCTGTTGTTCATTTGAATGTAAGGTACTTCTACTAGGAGTCAACGGCTTCCCCTCATTATGTATATCTAGTTGATCTACTGATGGCTGATCTTGTGACACTCTTAAGGCTGTTCTAGCTTCTGCTCCATCTCATTTTCAATCATATGGAACACATCTAGGTAGGTCGACGCATCTTCAAAAAAAATATTCCCCCTTGAAGATGTGCTAAGGTATGATAGAATGACGCTTAACGAAAGGCAACATTTATAGAAACAAAGTATTTTAAGGGATGAAGGATGATAACAACAGTAGCTCTTCTTCGAATGAGAATATCCCAAAAAGATATATCTAATACTTCATGGATCAAGCATGCCAGGACATGATGATTGCGGACATAGCAGACACAACCTAATATAATTGGAAAGTACTAAAAAAGGGTTCTTTCAAAGAAGTACAGCTCTGGGGGATTGACAATCAAAGATGCGACAAGCCATCCATTTAATCAGATAGGCGGCATTGAGAACAGCATCACTCCGATATTGTTATGGAAAATTCATGCAAGCATCGAAGAACGAGCAAATTCTAACAAGTGTTGATTTTCCTTCTACCACGCCATTCCTAATAGGGATATCAAGTCAGTTGGTTTGACAGAGAATACCATGATCTACTAAGTATACCTAAAAAGTTGGCTCCATCTATTCTCTTCGATTATCAGTATGAAGTACTTCGATCTTTCTATCTAACTAAGTTTGTATTAGCTTGTGGAATATATGGGAGCACTAGAAGTCTTAAGTATCATAGGACATTAGATATACCCAAGTGACACAAGTGAGATGCCCATCAAAGATCACAAACCTCCATAGACCAAGATAAAATCACGAGGAGCAGAACCACAAATATCAGAGTGAGAAAGAAAAAAATAAGTGACAACCAATCTTTTATCACATGAGGCATAACTAGAGTGTTTTTGTCTAGCAAAAATACCTGCTTCACAAATAAGTCATCTTTATTACAACGTTTATCTAATCTGGAAAAAGAGAAAATAGGGTTTCAACTAGAGGATGACCAGTTCTTTGATGGAGAAAGTGAATATCAGAGGAGACTGAGAGAATCTATGGTATTGGTGAAGAAGTTGCAGCAGTGGGAGGAGCCATACAGTCAAGCAGGTCGGGACCATTAGCACCTTACCATGTCCAATTGTCCAATCTATCACCAGATCATGTACGACACAATAAGCAGGAAAAAGGTATCTTTACAATTTAAATCCCTAGTAAGGCTACCAACAGATAAAAGGTTAATAGAAAAGAAAGGATATTTAGGGTGGAAGAGCAGCGAATGGTTCCTTTCCCAGAAATTGAGAGAGATCCAATTGCAACACAGACTGTCTCTTTTCTCTGAAAAGGGGTGTATTGATGGAATTGAATGGAAGAAACAACCATGTGTCTTTCGCCCCAGAGTCGATAGTTTACGATAATTTAGAAGTTAGATGCAGCTGAAGCACAAAAGGGTAGGTCAGAAATAGCTAAGTGGGCTAGACAACTACCAGAAGTAGCTGAGGCAGTTGTCGATGCAGTAGTGGTAGTAAGGGCAGCGTAGTTCCACCGGAAAGCTTGCACTTCCTCATTGAAGAGCTTGGATGGCATGTTAGTAGATGTAGAGTCAGTTCCAGTAAAGTTGGCTTCAGTCTTTCCCCTATTCTTTCCATGACTAGCCTGGATTTTGCTTCAATGTGTACACCATCCCCATGCAGTTTCCAACATTTGTCTTTAGTATGCTATGGTTTACCATAGTGTTGACACTTGACAATTTCTTTTGGTGTCTCTGTACTGTTTTCAGTTTGAGTGGAGGGCTGACCTGTTAGGAGCAAAGGAAGGAAGCATTACAACATGGCTGGATTAATTCCAAACTCCAGAATAAGGAATTTGTGCAAGCATGGAGAGAACAAACCCAACTGGCAGGTTACATGACTGGAATGCAAGCAGTTGAGAGATACTGAGTTACATTGGAACCCCATGGAGTTTTTGGAGCTGGTGGATCTAAGAAATCGGAATACAGAGTTACATGTATCTCTACTTCAATACAACATTACCTGTATTTATAATTAAAAATTTTAAATTAAAAAAAATAAAAAATAAAAAGAGAGGAGGATAAAGAAAACCTAGAAACTAAGAAATAACCCCCCCCCCCCCCCCCACCAAAAAAAAAAGGACAAGAGAAAAAAGGGAGGGTGGGGGTTGGAGAATCCACCAAAAGTAAGGGATTTAAGGAAGTTCAGAATAGAAACCAACTGATATGGAAGCAGAATATAAGTTAGAAGGAAAGATTTCAAGTTTCCAAAAATTCCTAGTTGGGAAAAAAAGAAGAAAAGATAGAACTTTTATACAGAGAACAAAATCAAAACTAGAAATATTGGGTGGGGAGAAGAAAATGGCCGCGGCGGGGGGGGGGGGGAACTAGTAAGAAACATAGAAGAGAAGGTATCGGATACCAATACTGTATGCCAAGCTCAATAGCCATAGAAGTCTGAATGATAAAACCTCTCTTTTTTTCACTCAATTTTTTCTAACACATGAATAAAGACCTGAATTTAATTTTACCGACAAAAAACATGCTAATCACACATACACAAGAGTCAATGAAGGAAATAACTCAAAACAGAACTATCTAGATATTAAGTGTTCTAATCTAACTCAAAACACTTAACCACTAAACCTGCGTATTAACTTTATCCCCACTTTATGGGGTAACACAGTAGACCCATTACAACAAAACCAATGAAAATAAAAGCCAAACCTAATAACTACTCGAAGCATAATTGCAGCCCATTGGACAGCCAACTGGTCCATAAGGGCCTCAGCACTTTCAAATAGCCATACATGTAGGATTAATGTCAAATGCAGAATCATCTTAGGTGTATAACATGTAAATCTCGAACTTTTTCCCCAAACATATGTCAACAATTAGGCTGGCCTCCAAAGACATGCTAGCTTTAATCATAACCAACAATAACTAGGTGTTGCCATTCTGTATCACAAAGTGTTGTCTTAAAATAGGATAGCACGAGGACAAAGCATCATTTTATTTTCCTTATTAGATATCTCTTAAGAAAAAATAGTAAAAATTTTTCATAGATGGAATTCCACGTACTGGATGTGAGTGGATAAAGGGAGTGCAGCATAACCAATCACTGCCTGCAAACATTAATAGCCAACTGTGTCAGTTTATACATTCATAGTACAGAAGTAGAGTACCTTTTACCACATAAACCATATTTTTCTACATAGACAAAAAGGCTCTCCATCTAATTGTCATCAAATTTGAAAAGGATAAATCTAAAGTGAAGAAAACAGACAAAAATATGAACATCCAAGTGCCCCTTCTTTCTTTGGGAAGGGTTAGGGCTTTGGCTAGAATTTTCAACACATGGGCTGGCCAAATAGCAGGGCCCAAGGTTGACCCAGGAAAAGTTAATATGGATGGCAAAAGGGCTGAGCGCAAACCAGCCAATGGGTAAAATACATGCAAATGTATAGTCCCAAACTTATATATTTAAAACAATTGTGTTATGCTAGTCGTCATTCGTCAGGATGTTCTGGAGATAAATCATGTATTATCATCTTGGATGGCAGTGCTTACAGGCATCCCTTATCCCTTGACAGCCAAGTTCTGTGATCAAATCTCAGGCCACAAGCCAAGCTGAACCTATGTTTTCAAATATACAGCCCAGCCAGCCCAAGTGCCACACACAGGGGCTAAAACAGATTTAAGTGGGTCTATTATGTATGCAACCCATAACAGGGTCAAGTAATAAAAAGGAAAGCACAGATTTTCAAGCAAGAGTTTTTTACATGTGGGTCCTCTTAGTAGAGCATAAACTAATGTTGGGTCCCCTTAGTGTAATAAATTACGTCTGGGTCCAAACGCAACTAGCACCGTCTACAACAATAAAGTTTATTCAAATTTTAAATCTGGAGGGACTAAAATACCCCTCAGGTTTTTAATACATATGATATGATTAAAATACCCCTAATACCCAATTGTTATCAACCATATAGTTGGGTGACCCATCTTCCATCACCCTGCAGGAACCATCACTGGAAGCTTCCCCAGAGAAGACATGTTTGATAACGAAACAGGTGCTGGGAGGGAGAGAAGCTGAGAAAGAAAGAGTGGAAAGAGTACTGCTCAAGTGATGTGGATTGAAGAACAGCACAAAGAGAGGAGGTCTCTTCTGGTGGCGGCACAGCAAAACCAGAAACCCATCTTTTAGGCTTTCAGGAATGATCCTAATCCAAATCCAGTTATGAATCGTCAAACAAATTAAGAAAGTCTTAGGTTTCGATTTAGCCCATTCAATTACTCACCCTATAAATGTTAACGTCAGCACCAAGATTTTCAAATCAAAGATAAAACATAGTGGTAGATAAGAGAGGAAACATTGGTGAGCTGCTCCTCGTCACAGCTGATCAGCATCTGTGTGTTTCTTCTCGCCAACGTTCTTGTCCCATGGGCGCCTGATTATTTATATTCTGTAGTTCAAATCCATATGACGTTTTCCTGGGAGCTACCTCTATCCTTGCACATTCTCATGCATGCAATTGGTTGTAACCATCTTTTCTAGCTACCCCACATTATCAATCCATCTTCATGGCTTTTTCTTTTTCTTTTCCAAATAATCCTGACCTAAGAATGAAGTGATCAGCAACTGAAAATATAATCTGCAATTTTAGGTGGTATCATTCAGTTGGTCGAATCGATTTTGGTGAGAATGTGAAATTTGATGATTGTATTGAGAGTAAATTCATGGTAGTAGAGGAGGAAGGGGAAAAGGTGGGGTGGCGATGGGATGGGGAGAAGGTGGGGCGGCAGTGGTGGTGGTGGTGGTGGTGGTTTTTTTTCTTTTTTCTTCTCTTCTTTTTTTTTCCCCTTTTCTTTTGTGGGGTGGTTTCTGGCAATGGTTCCAGCAGTGATTCTGTAAAGATGAAGAAGACGGGTGAAGGGGGAATCCCTTTGCCCATCTATATGGTTGACAACCATTGGGTATTGGGGGTATTTTAGTCAAATCATACGTATTAAACAACCTTAGGGGTATTTTGGTCCCTCCAAGTTTGAAATTTGAAAAAACTAAACGGTAGAAGATGGTGTTAGCTATTTTGGGACCCAAACATAATTTATTGCACTAAGGGGACCCAACATTATTTTATGCTCTACTAAGGGCCCCACGCGTAAAAAGCTCTTCAAACAAAAAAAAACATCAATATGGCATGCGAATCGTTTAAAAGAAATTAAACAGATAGAGGCAAAGGGAACACCCACAACACTAAAACTTACAGGCTTTGGAGCTTCAGATTTGGTTTGGAGATCTATGTGCAAGAAAGTAAACAGAAGATGATGTTGAGGTGTCAAAATAGCAGGAAGGGAAAGTTTAATCTCATCATGAAAACAGGCACCCCTGGCACCAACAGCAACTTGGGTGTGAGCCCATCTCTGAAGCGATATTCCGGCACCCCTTGGATACATTGCCTAGCAGGTGGAGCACAGACAGTGGAGTTAATGTGATTTAAAAATAAAAAATAAAAAATAAAAAATAAAAAAAAAACCATTAGCATATATTAGAACAAATTTTTACCTCTAGCGGTTGCCTACGAATATCAGCGTCATCCTTCCTCAGCTCCACCCGTATGAATAAATTCCTCTTCCGACTCAAACTGACTGTCAATGGGTATATATAAAGAAAATGTAGGAGTCGCGAGAATGGCTCACTTCTCGTCATAGTACGAAAGTCAAAAGCTTGAAACTGCCAATGCAATAATACATAAAATATTTGTCAGAGATATCGGGAAAAAAGGGTAAAATAACCAGCAACCAAAACAAATAACTCATATCTTACCTTATTCCCTTCCAGAATTTATGTTCAAAGGGCCCCTTTCCCTTTTTATTTTTCAATTGGGCAACAATAAATATATGTAAAACCCTCCATGCATGTCATGATTATTTTATGATATAACATAGATAGAAGTTAATTTTTTATACTTCTACGAATATCTTATTGGTATTTTTTATTATGGTAGGAATACCCAACCCTTTTTTTTCCTCGTCAAATCCCAACCATCTTAGTATTATTTGTAGGATGATGTTACAATATTTTAGTGAGTGAAAGGAAATAAAGAAGAAACAGAAGTTGAGTCAAAGGCGAGGGATCCATAATATGTACAGTAATACAGTATATATATATATATATATATATATTGTGAGGGAACCATGGGTATAAACTGTATAATGTGATATGTTTATTGAATTTATATATTGTTCTATGATTGAACACCATTCAAATGCTCAAAGTATTTTCCTAATAATTCTGGATGCTGTATGAAGTACAACATGAGATGTCTATAACAAATGGCATGCACATGGCTTAAAAATGTGATATGAGATCGGATATATGTCATGCAATGAACATGTACGAGAGTGAGTTCACATGTTATGATAGGAGAAAGTAATGAAGGGTTGTCAAATAAAAAGGCTAATGAAGAGATGGAAGTATGAATGAAAGAGAAGCAATTAGACCTCAACAGCATATGGTTACATTGCATTGCAATGGGGCTTTAGCCAATTTGGCAGCAGCATATCAAGGATTGATAAGAAGGGATGTGGGAGCACCTATACAGGCTTTCAAAAGAGAAGAAGAAGAAGAATTGCTGCAAGCAATGTGGATGAAAGAGATTCATAAATGCCTGGTTATGCTTGGAGAAAGGACTTTTGGATGTTACCGAAGGATCAGACTCAAAAGGTTGGCAATCAACAGGATCAATTGGAGAACTCAGGGGCCTCGGAAAGTACAGTCTCTCAAGAGAAAATTCAGCAGCTGGCAGCCTTCCTTTATGATAAGGAATTTGTGCATGTGTGGAGAGAACAAAATCAGTCACTGAACAATATGACAATTATACAGGTGGGACACACCACCTAATCCTGCAATTATAATTGGGTGTTTTCCCTGAATCAGAACCCCAGTTAGGACGGGTGCCCTCTTCTATGGAAGTCTCCTTCCTCCAATTGGGCTTTATCAAGACTGCCTCTCTCTCTCTCTCTCTCTCTTTCTACTACAAGACATCATTTATCCAAACATAAGGAGGGGGAGGGAAGTAGTATGCAGGTATCTATGGCTAATGATAACTTCACAAAAGTCCCTATGGCAACCGTTTGCTTTCTAGTAAGAGGTTATGTAATGGATGAGCACCTCAGAATCACTAGACCAAAGAGTCAAAGTCAACTCAACCCCAATAAGGCAGGTAAGCCATTCAAGAAGCTTGCTTAGGCTACCAAGGCACACAAGTTGGCCAAGGCACCTTGCCAACCACGCTCAGGGCTAGGATCACCTAGAACCAGAGCTCAAAACTCAACAAAATTTCAGATGCTATGTCCCAGGTTTGGGAATTCACGCAATTATGAGTCCCACTCAAAGTGAAATCCAAGATCATTTTCTTTTGGAAGGTATTTTCTCCTGCCAAGCCTTCTGTTATATAAATTCAGGGTCAGTCCCGAGTCTGCAGCTGAACTGACCGAACCAAGCCAAGACGACCGGATAAAACGAGGGTTCGACCTTGAGCGGAAAAATAGCTTGAGAGTTCAACCCATAATGGGAAAAGGCCCACCAAATCAACCTTGGAATCTCCAACAAGAGATCCACCATGAATAGAAACCGTGATCCACTAAGGGAACTGACAAGAGTCGTATCGACCATGGGAAGAGTGAACACAAATCGAGAAACAGGATATCAAGCTAAGATCAACTCAAAAATGGACTCTTATATGCCTTGATCGAGAGAACACCTGGAAGATCTAATGTTTGAGATTGAGTAAAGATAATCTATATAAACTATCAACCTACCTTAATGAAGGTAAATGATTTCACTCCAATACTAGCCGATTCATATTCTTCACTCAGATCAACTCAAAAGTGGACTCTTACATGCCTTGATTGAGAGAACACCTGGAAGATCTAATGTTTGAGATTGAGTAAAGATAATCTATATAAACTATCAACCTACCTTAATGAAGGTAACTGATTTCACTCCAATACTAGTCGATTCATATTCTTCACTCTGTAACTTCTCAGTTCAAAGCCTATAATCCCCATCAGCTGAGGAAGGGATTTGCTTCTACTTGTTGACTTGATCGTCAAAGGCAGCTTCATGGTTCCTTGAGGCCAGGCCACACTCTATTGTTTTTGTGGACAGGTCTAAGCCAGGTTTGCAAAGACTCACTCATGGTTCACCAGGAGTGCCAATTTTGGACGTAACATTTTTTGGCACAGTCTGTGGGCAAGAAACATCAAAGAAAGCCGTTCAAGCTCAAGAACACACAGCGTTCATGATGAATCATGAAAGTAATTATGACAAAGTAATGCCATTCAAGCTCAAGAACACGGGGACTACATACCAGAGAGCAGCGAATAAAATCCTCAAAGGAAGATTGGCCACAATATGGAGTCTACATGGATGACATGCTCATGAAAAGGGCTGCCTGACAAGATCACCTGGCTGACCATGCCAAGGTCTTTGATGTTCTCCAGAAATACCGTATGATGCTTAATCTAGAAAGATACACGTCTGAAGTCTCGTCAAGGAAATTCTTGGGGTTGTCTCTCAACAGGACACTGAAGCAAATCCAGAAAATCAAGGCACTCATAAACATCCAACCCGGAGACTATTTGAGATATACAATGTCACATTGGGCAAGCAGCAACTTTGAATAGATTCATTTGCTCGCTCAAGCGATAGATGCTTACCCTTCTTTAAAACACACAAAAATGTCAATGCAATAAAGGAGTTCTTTTGGACAGAGGAGTGTCAAAAGACTCTTGAAGATCTGAAGAACAAACTTGGGTAACCACCTCTCCTTGGCTAACCAATACCTGCAGAAAATTTGTAAATATACATGGCTACATCTCCCTCAGCAATCATTACGGTTATGGTGAAGGAAGGAGGCTCGATTTAGTAGCCTATTTATTATATGAGTTGTGCTACTAGACATCAAGACCCAGTACCCCCAAAGTGCGAAAACAGGCTCTAGCATTGATGATCACGGCCAGGAAATTGAGACTACATTTTCAATCTGATGTCATATTGTCCTGGCCAAATTCTCTTTGATGAAGATTATGCACCGCCCCAACCTAGAAGGAAGGATGCTGACATACGCGATTAAGTTAAGCGAATACCAAGTAGAGTTTTGACCTCAAGTAGCGACTAAAGGACAACCCCTAGCTAAATTCGTGGTTGAATCCACCTTGCCATCAGAAGAGGCAGTTAGAAGAAGAAAAGTGGATCCTATATGTGGACAAATCCAGTAATCCATCTGTGAGCAGAGTGGGGTTGATGCTCACCATCTATGCCCTCCACTTTGAGTTCAACACTTCCAATAATGAAGCTGAATATGAAGCACTGCCGTCAGGACTAGGGTTAGCAGAGTCATTGTGTGCATGAGTGCTGAAAGCACGAAGTGACATGCAACTGGACATAAACCAAGTCTTGGGGACATACAAGGCCAAAGAGGAATGCATGCCAAAATATCGAGCAAAGATCAATCAGTATCAGCCATATTTCGACTAGCTGAATGTGGTCTTGATTCCACCAAAAGAGAATAAGACAACAAATGTGCTCTTGCAATTTGCATCAGCGGGGTATTCCAAATTAGAACCGACGGTCTATGTGGAAGAACTGACCAACCAAAGCACCAAGGAGCTAAAAGAGATGGAGGTCAACAAAAACACAATGCTGGATGGACCAATAATTGCCTACCTCAAAGACGATTAACTCCAAGAAGATGACGATTAACTCAAAAAACATAAGACCGAGGCTTGGAATGTGAAGAGAAACGAGCAAGGACGGAATCCTCTACAAGAGATCGGTGACAGGCCCACTCCTTCGTTGCCTGTGCCCAGCCAACGCACAATCTACAATGCAAGAAGTTCATGAGGGGATCTACGGAGGTCACAAGGGTAGCCAGGTGCTACCCTAAAAATCCTTCGATAAGGATCTATAGGCCGAGGATGAAACACGATGCGATCTAGTATGTCAACGTATGCAGGAATTGTCAATTACATGCCAGCACACCATAAAGACCAGCTGACCCCCTTACATCTGTGTTGTGCCTGATCCCATTCGCGATGTGGGGCACAAATATACTTGGAAAATTTACCACTTATCACGAGGACAAAAATTCTTGGTAGTGAGGATTGATTATATTACCAAATGGGTCAAAGCAGAACCTTTAACGACAGTAACCAAAGAACTAATGGTATGAATATTAGTTTGGGCTACCCAAGGTCTTGGTAAGTGACAATGGGAAACAGTTTGACAACCCCGCATTTAAGGAATTCTGCAAAACATAACACATTGAGCACCAAACCAATTCAATGGTGTACCCACAAAACAAAGCACAAGTGAAAGGTCATTAATCCTAGACGAGATCAAAAAGCAGCTTGAGGATAGTAAAGCATTGTGAGTAGAGGATTTACCAATGTCCTTTGGTCGTATAGGACCCTGTGCGAACACCCACCGAAGACTCCATTCAAATTGACTTATGAATCAAAGGCACTCATACACATAGAAGTCCTAGCTGGATCACTGTGGATCGAGGATTTCAATTAGAAGTCCTATAAGGAAGGACTACGAACCAACTTGGTATTCTTGGACCAGCTATAAGAAGCCACGATATACAGAGATATCGAATACTCAAGGAGAATTCTACCTACTTCAATTTGCACATAAGATTGGGACCCTTCCTGCCTAATGACTAGGTGCTACGAGGCGTACAAGCATCAGACTCAAGGAACATAGCAAAGTTATCACCTAACTAGGAAGGACCCTATGCGGTAAGGAGTAGGGACTACAAATTGAAGGATCCAACAGCAAGGAAAAGGCTCCCAAGGACTTGGAACTCAACAAATTTGAAAAAATTCTACCAGTAAATAGACAAATAGCCCCAAAGGCATTTTTGTTGAATAAAGAATTCATTAAGTCCAGCTAACCAAGCTTATGTGTGCTTGACCTCCCTTGTCAGATTTTGTCATTCTTACGGACTTTGTGCCTCTTATGAGGACCCTTAAGTGCCTCACCTACTTGTCAGGTTTGTGCCATTCTTACGGAGTTTGCACCTCTTATGAGGACCCGCATGTGTCCGACGTCCTTGTTGGGTTTGCGCTGTTCTTACAAATTATGCGGCCTCAGATCACCCTGTGATGTAACCCCAGATTAGAGGCCATCCTCTTTTAAAGAACCAATAGTAATAAGGGCTTAGCCTTAGCCCAGCTGTCCTAGCTCAATTCTCAGTCAACTCTTAATGGAAAGCAGTTGTCTGCAGCAAGGGGTTTATTCACATAGTCATTGTCTCATACGTACAATGGTTTCTCACAAATCTGAGCTCACCAATGTGTTAGAAGATCTAAAATAGGCTAAATACAAGTTTCAGCCCAACCTGGCCTCTAAAACCCCCAAGATGGATCTTCGAGTTCACCTACTTTTTTTTACCTAGTATTGGCCGTGATTTTCTGACTGACCGAGATCACCTTCAAGACCGAGATTTTGAACCACGCATCTATCTATATATCTACACACACACACACACCAAAACAAAAACACTAAGGGCCAATAAAGCATTTTAACTTTGCAATATCAACCAACACACAGCTTAATATAATAGATGAAGTCGAATTCAGGTGAAAAAAATCATAAAATATAGGCTCACAAAAAACAATTGACAAAAATATCAGAACCACCGGCATGGTCAGTATAGCTAACCATGGGGTAGGTATTAGTGAATAAAAATTATCATATCATCCAACTAACAGCTGTTATGCTTTCTTGATTGATGAATGCATTGATCTTGTCAACATACATGCACTCATCACCTGACACCCACCTACCCCACCCGACCCCCAAAGATGTAACAATTAGCATGCATATGAGTAAGTGACTTCATTCTGAAGGAGTTCTTTCTTATGTCTGATACAGAAAACCAGACAGGTTTGGAAAGAGGGAAGCCAATAGCTACTAAAGGAAGAAAAAAATCACTCTTACTGCCAGTCAAATAAATGCATGTTGACGGTACATATTCGCAATGCATTGTTACTCACAATGCTGATACATCATGATAACAGAGAAACTATCAGGACCACCAGCATGATCAGTATAGCTAACCATGTGTAGGTATTAACGAATAAAAATTATCATGCATTTTTTAAACCTTTGGTGATTTCCATAAGGTATAGAAAGATCAATAGCCACTACAAATCCTAGATGTGTCTCTACATTACCCCAAACCCCCCTTCAACATCCGCAGAAAGAAGTACGAAGAAAACACACTGCTCCAACCTTCTTTGCCAGCATTTTTTTTGAACAGATGGGAGTACCATGGCGATCCAGGCAAAAAAGGGTCCGTAGAGCATGGTAGATATCCAATTACTTGTGTAATTCATTTGACTCACAATCCAGAACAATTTCAACAGGTACATGAGAAGCTGAGTACTTACAATCAAGGTTTAAAGCATCGGTATCGAGTATCGTATCGGTCAGGGATTTTAAGAGACGTATCGTCCTGTATCATGTATTGTATCGCTCTGGCTAATGCATTTTAGTGTAATTCAATGGAGAGACATATCGAGATGTATCGTATCGGTTGGGTCAAATATGGATACATATCGACTAGTATCGTATGTTATCGTGGGATACTTTAAACCTTGCTTACAATGGCTAAAAGATAAACCAAATATAAATTAAAGCCATGAACCACCCAGAATTCTATTAGCAGCATCATAGAAATAAGATAATCAAACATACGCAAGAATTCAGTGCGCCTATACTTACGACATCAGCAGTGAAGTTTGAATTATTCCCTGGAACAGTTGAACCATTTCTGCCCGCTTGTTGTCTGTCAGGGAAGTTCCCCTTACAGTTGCCACTATGAGAACCATCCGAACCATTGCTAGGGCATTTTGTCAACATTGGATCAGCAAATTGATCCCTAACATCAATGACTTCATTGGTCATACTGCCACTATCAGAGAAACTGTCCAGGTCTATCTGGGAAACCTGAAGCTTTTCAATTTCGAGTCTCAAAGTTCCTTTCACAGGTTTATGGATCTTCCGCTTAGGATCCTAAAACAAGGGATGAAAATGTATGCATTATGAGATGCTGGGTACAATTAATTAAGAATCAACTAAAAAGAAATATGATATCAGTACATCAAGCAATAGAAATTAGCTTAAGCACAATGACACTGGAAGTCAAGAAGTAAATAATATGCAGAAAGTAGAGATAAATTAAGCAGGAGCAGTTCAAATTGTAATTACATGGAGGCTTCCCCACAAGCAGAGTTCGACAGGGGCAATTACTTGGACAAGGCAATTATCTGTTCATTTAATTTTGGATTAACAAGTCAAACTAAAAGACGCCAAAGATACAATAGCTGTCACGGTGCCAAGGTGAACCATGGTGGTTAACGGCTAAAAATCCATGGCAACACAAACAGAGCAAGAAGACCTGATATTGGTGACCTAGACAGAACCAGTAAACAAGGTAAGAGAGACGGGCTTGGACGTACACATTGCCTTGACAACTAAGTTAGGACACTCGTGAAAATGATAAATTAAAGGATTCATCCAAGAAGACATCACTAAAAAAATTTAAAAAGATAGCAGCCAACCAAACACGCTAACTTTCCTCCTTTACCTGGGTTCAAACTGCCTGCACAAAAGACAAACACCAGTCCTGTCAATGCATTGACCCTAATTATAAACCTTTGTTTTGAATTTTCACATTTTTAACAAATACTTGCTGTTTTGGAATAGGGAAAAGCTAGCAAAACACCAGTTCTTTGGAAAATTTGCATGTCCACACTCCTCCCAAGACCCAGATTACTGTAGCACCACCTCCTATAAAATGTCTAACATGATCTCCACAAACCAAGGGGGTAAAAAAATAATTGCATATCAACTAATAGCCCTCCAACAAGGCAAAAGACCGTACATGTACAGAGCAGCAGAATGTCTCCCTTTGGAACATTTTGGTTCAGCATGGAGAATTGACAATGTAATATGACATTTTAAGTTAATTCATTTCCAATTTAAATTTGATAAGTTTAGTCACAACAAAACATCAACTTTATAATAAATATATACATAACATGCTCTAAAGAAGAAAAAAAATTAAATGGTACCACTCAAGTGTCGAAACCCTTTTTCTTTCATTTTAGGGTTCACTAATTAACTCGATGTGTATGTTTCAGATTCCAACCACCCAAATACCACAATCCAGATAACACAACCTGATTCAATCAGAACAACAACCTATGACAGACTCATGCCACCAGGCACCATTGTGACTTGACTTTTATTTCTGCATTTCTAATCTACTTTCTGTTTCCTCTCTTGCGTCTGCTCTTTTAACCTCTTGCAATCCCATAAAAAAATAGTAGCATAGAACCCTTTTTTACGCAAGTTTTCTAATAAATGAAAAATCACAAAAACTTCTTCTGTAAAGTAAACAAAAAAACTGTTGAATGCTGTCTAAATCAACCTAAATGAGCATATTGCGAAAATGATGAGGGAAATTATTTTCAAAACTAAAACCTCATTAGGAAAAGAGGGAACAAGAAAGATACAAATACCAGTTTAGAAACTAAAATTCAAATCAAATAGAGTAACAGATTAGTTGCAAATAATAAGCTATCAAGAGTGTTGGACATGGGTGTGCAGAAAATTGGCAAGGACATCATCGCATTTGATCAAGGATTCCATGTTTACCAAGGAGACATCTTAGAGATAATTATCCACTGTGTCTCTGTGGATTGTTGATGAGTTCCGTGGCTATCGTATTGCTAGAGCACACCCTGAGGACCCACAGTTGTAACCTGAGGTCAAGGCATCGAAACAGGCTCTGAACAAAATTGCTGGGGCAGACTGCATAGAAAACTCCCCCCCCCCCCCAAAGAAAAAAAAGGGACTCTGCTTGTGCGGAAGCCTCTCAACAAAATTGCTGGGGTAAGGCTGCATGGGCAGGGTGACTCTTTTTTTCCCCCCTACGAGATGTCTTGTAATCAGCCCATTCCCTCCTTCCCCATGATTTACTTAATAGGCTTTAGATACCTCTTGTGACCATTCCCCTCCCCCATGGTTTGCCCTGTTCCCTCTTTTAATGCTTATTAGTAGAAACATAAAGCTAATGAAGAATGAACAGTTGAAACTGGAATTTATCTCCCTCTCAAGCTTGAGTTCCTCTCACACTTGATTACGCTTCTTTCTACTTTTTCTTCTTCTTGCCACCATTATTTGTTCTATCTTCTTCTTGTTTTCTCCTAAACCCTGCTTTCCTATTTCTTCTAATGCAGCTCTCTTTGTTTTCTTTTCTGTCCAGAATTTCTGTATCCCCACCCCCTCGTACTTCTCCTTTGTCCTTGTAAACTCCAATAATTTTGCATTGTTCAATGAAGTTAACGAACTGAACTACAATGTCAAGGCTATTTCACTAAGAGCATCCCCAAAATCTGAACAGTATTCATTTTTCTAACCTCTCAAGTGTCACCTTGTTTCAAATCCCCATAGCATCCAAATGAACATTACTAAGTTGAATGTCATTGCTAAGTTGAATGTATATAGCCTATGATTTTTGTCATTCACCACCCAATGTTATTGCTGTTCGCTTCATGTATGTGTATCATGTACATAGACACAGTAAATGAAATTAAAATAATCAAAAAACCTATAACTAAATTAGACCCAGCTCATCATGATCTATGTACAAAAACAGATTCAGAGTCAGTCCAGGACCATGCCGCATAATTATCGCATCATGCGAACCCAATCTGAAACCCAAATCCCATCTGGACAGCAGGTTAAGTTGCTTCAACAAAATGAAGATACCTTGAAGGATGTCCTTGCTAACCAAGAATTGCTTAGTGCTTCCCATGCAGAGCTGGCCACCAGTTCGAAAAACTGGGTAGCAGAAGCTGCTAGCCTTCTGGCCATTAACCAAATATAACCAAGAACTACAAGACTTGCACCTGTGCAGTCATCTAACCTAAACTCAAATGGACAGCAAGGTCAAAACAATAATTACACCAGACATAGGGCAGAAACTCCTAATATAGAAATCAAGCCATTCAGAAGCAAAAAAACACTTTTTTTTTTTTTTTTTGAGTAGATGAATTACCTCAAAAATTTTTTATTTAATAAGATTCATATTAAAGAGAAAATTTACAAAGAAGGCAATCCTCCTAGAACACTTTTAGAAAGAGGGATAACGATAATCCAGACAAGAAGGCCATTCCCTCCCAATCAATATCCCAAATAGAAAAGTAAAACCAATTACAGTCTGTAATAATCATGCACTGCCACATCCCTTTGAATCAGATCAACTATGAAGAGAATAGGATCCCATCACACTTGTTGCTGCCTTAGCTGAATCCTGGTCTTGTAATCTGCTGGCTGGTTTTGTTCCCTCCACACATGCCTAAACTCCAAAATGCTCCCTTTTATAGCTTGGTACTTCCAAGGCCCTTGGATTGCCCCATTCAGAATTCCCACTGCCACTTCAGAGGTTATGATAGCACAGATGTTTCCAAGGCAATGAGAATGGTAGAAGTAGAGATAGAGGTCAAGGACCATGACGCCCATGACAAAACTTTACTTGTTGAGATGAGGATGATTTTGACCAGTTGGAGGTTCGGATGTTAGGAAAATGGTTAGGGTAAAAAGCTCCCTCATATGATGGCCAAACAGATGCTATGATGAAGCAGATAAACAGGTACCTGCTTATACACGTCATGAGCTATGCTCTGGGCTTTTGCTAAAATGAAGCTCAGTGGAGCTACCCAAAACTTTTGGACTGGGTTATCAAGAGATAAGTCTAGGTAACCTGTTCCAACTTGGGTTGAGATCAAGGATCAAAATCTTGGTTTCAAGGCAGGTTTCAACCTGCCTCATAACCAAGATGGGATTGAAATTTCAATCATCTCAATCAAGACCTGGAAATTTCCCAGGCAATCTCGACCCTTGGTTTGGCCCTGTTTTCATGGTGCTTTATCTGATTTTTTGCGTACAACCTATTTAAAGCATAAAAAACACAATTGCATAAGTATTTTGCTATAAAAAACCAATGAAGAGTTATCATTCAAGTGGTAGTATACTTGAGAGGTTCCGATAAATACAAAGAATTGTAAAATTGAACAAATTACACAAGTACTTTAAATGTTTTACATGAAATTACAAATACAATGTGGACCAATGTGAAAGAGCTGAAACATTCATGGACTGTCGGGTTGTAAAAATTGAGTATAGAAATTTCTACTAGCCGATGTTTGTTCAATGCACAGTCCACCTGCTGGAAAAAGCAAGTGCCACTTTCTCCTTCATAATGGTCCATGACAAATACAAAGACTTGTAGAATTAAACAAATTGTATTACAAAATTTAAATGGTTCATACAAAAATTACAAATACAATAACCAAAAAGAAATTCCCACTTAACATCATCACTCAATTCCAAGTTGAGTTCCTGTATTGGATCCATAATGCTGGTAAGATCTGATCCACTGCTCTAAATACAGGATAAAAGCAGCCCATGTCATGGTCTTGGGATACTTGTTTAGGTAGTCTGACACTGTCCTTCTATAGGTGGCAACGTCAGTATAAGCTAGAAATCCCATCCTAGGGGATGTGTCATGAATGAATGGACTGTGACCCAGTGATGACAGTTGAACTAGCCCAACTAAGTGTGATGGATAACCATAGATGGAGTCCAGAAATGATACACTTGATCCATCCCCATACCCATGCGCAGACATATTACTGGAAGTAGCAGATGACCCCCCACACCCACATCCAGCAACTCCACCATATGCTCCACTATATCCATATTCATAATCGTCATATGGTGCAGATCCTACGCTCTCCCTGCCACCGTCCTGGGAATGGGAATCAGCAAATGATGATGGTCTCTATATTTGAATCCTCTACCTCTAGGCTCATCCAAGCTCATAGATCCCATTAAGCCTGCCAAGCTGGTCATATCCATCTCACACTAAGACCCATATGACCTCTTATCCTCATGTCCATGGTTGTGTCTGTAACCGTTGTAGCTACATGCACCATGATCTCTATCCTATGTCGCATGCGTGAACTGAGACTCCCCTATAAACACCTCATCCCGGTTAGTACTTCCTCATGTTGAGAACTCAATCCATGCCTAGGCTCAGCTAATGTTCGACAGCCACCACCACCACCATCATCACTCTGGGCCTGGGTAGGTGGCTTGAGTGGCAACCACTGTAAGTCATCCTCAAGATTCGATGCACTGGTGTGTGGCAAGATTGGATAAGCGGGCTATGTATGCATTCTCCTATCTTTGTCCAAGAAGTCATCCACATCAACACCCATCTCCTCTGCAATATACCTACTGGGCTGACCTCCCTCATCCAACAATGACTCACCACTATCCCTTACCCACTCAAATAGGGGGTCCTCTTTATCATCTTCCACCTCACAAATCTAACTCAATCGAGGCATTATAAGTTCCATCCCTTGTTTAATGTGATCCTCTCTGAGTCTCATATTGTAATGCACATAAACAAGATCTTCAGTTCAATGTGCTGACCCTCATGATCACAAAAGTTCTTAAAAATAAAGATAAAAATTACTTTAGGGAAAAATCAAAAAGCAGCACCTACAGGGACATTTAAAGGAAAAATAAAATCATACCTGAAGTGAGTCTTCAGTGTAACTTTCTTTAACCTTGTTTAAGTTCGATACTTCAATTATCACAGAGCTTCCCCTCGAAAATTGAGTCAGCTTCCCATCTAACGGGATTTTTGCAGCTGCATCAGCAACACATTCTATGGAACTTGACCCAGAAATACCAGCAGCAAGAGGACTGCTGGGGGAGGTAGCTCCACCAGATGCTGCAGCAATGCTATTATCAAACAGTGGAACTATAGCCCAAGCAAACGCCTCTCTGTAAGGCATGATTTGAGACCACACTTGAAGTTTCTGTTTCTCTCTCTCGGTCAGCTGCACCTAAAATAGTAATGAAAAGACTGAATCAGAGATCATACAGAATCTTATTCGGACAGGAGAAAACAGTCCAGCATCAGAAGGAAACTAATTTAGTAAAAACAATATTAACTTAACAGGGATCAAATCTGAGCATGTTGACGGGCCAAATTGTTTCTTGAATTATGATGGCAAGTTCAGGCCCCTAGGAAAGAAATTAATTATGTTGATGGAGAAGAAGCCATGTGAGTAGACCATCTTTCACCTTTGTTTGCTTGTGTAGTATTACATCAATTTCTAGACCCACTTAGGAATGTTATATGGAGCAGTTTGAGTTATTTGCATTTTTTTCATGCCTCTTCTCTATGTTTGCAGGAAGGAAAAGCATCACTTACAGACTTGTCCTACAAACTGTGATGCAACCAGGGTCAGCAGGCCCAATAAGGCCCGAGACTTGGGCCCAAAACAGACCCCTGGGCTTGCAACAACCAAGCCTGGCCGAATGCCCTAGGAGGGTATTTTGGTCACTTTTCATGCCCCCCCCCTTTGGAGTGTCCTAGCTCCAGTCAGATTCCCTGCCTCTTAGGGAGTCCAGATTTAATTTATTTAACTGGTTAAACCTTAGTCAAGATAATTGAGAGTCCTACTTAGAGCTGAAGTCCCATTTAGAATAAAATTTAAAGTTAGTCTTTTTGGATTATTACTTGTTATTTTGCAAATTGTTTTTTTTTTACTGGTTCTCATTTATTGAGTTGTATAGGGGATCCTTGTCTACAAAGGATTCCCTAGCTGAGTCAAGTTAAATTTTCAATATTGAGTCAAAGTCTAAGTTCTTTAATGTAAGGCTATATATAGCCCCAACACCTCCTTGTAAAATCAATTGAAGGCTTGGAGTAGTGGGAAGATACCACACGACATGGGCTGAGCATTTTCTGAATTCCAGCATTGTTCTTGGTGATCTCCTCCTTCAACTCAAGTGCAACAGCAGCCTCTTAACCTCAAAGTGCATCCCAGACCCTTCCATTCCAGCCCTCTCCCCCTTCCCTAGGCCAGGCAAGCACCCCCACACCCTTCCTCCTCCATCGCAAGACCTCCCCTCCCCTGCCCCCTTCATTGCAGCCCCCTCCAGCCCCTTCCCTAACCTACCCTGCAGCATCCCTAAGAAACCACCCCAACCCTCCCAAACCCAGCAGCACCCCCTCCCCTACCCTTCTTCCACCCTTCTTGTCTGTCTTGATCTTGCGGCAGCAAAGAAGATAGAGAAAACAGAAAAGAAAAGAAACAAACAAACAAACAAGAAACAAGAAAGGTCAATAAAGAATGATTAAAGCCCAAGATCCTTTCAAGAATTCAAGAAACCTTCCTTAGACCCAACCACAAGCTTCCCTAATCATTCTTGAGTAAGTCTAGGTATCTCCAAAGAACCCATTAACAAAATCCTCATTGCACACTTCCTCTCATAGGATTTTTGGATCTTCCAAAACCCAAGCCCTCCATCCCAACTAGATTTGTTAACACCTTAACTGATCCCAAAACCACCAGCCCCATCTTAATTTTGTAAAACCCTAACTTATCTCAACCCACCAGCCCATCTTATGATTTGTTAAAACCCTAATTACCAATTTAAACCTTGAGCATCCCAAAACCATACCAGACCAACCCATAAATAAAATCCTAACTCTTTGAGAACCCATTTATTTGCTAGTTTCAATTAAAAAAAAGTCTCAGAGGTTAACCCAGTCCCTGGCTTACATCACACCGCCACTGCATTATGATTTGACAAGTTACGTGTGTACTCACATACTTGCTTCAACCAGCCTTTGCCCTGGCTTACATGAAATTTGCACTTGCATTCTACTCTTATCAATTTTATCTCTAATAATTTTCTTATTTGCTGAGCCAATCCCCACCTCCTGAAAAGGTTTCAACTTACTGGTTCTCTGCGTGAATAAATGGAAGGAGTAACACCGCCTTCTTCTGTTGCTGGCTTCTCTAATTGAATCATCAAGCAAACTGATGCAGATGGAGCATCTAATGAGAAAATACAGCATTGCTCAGAAGAAGTTCTACCCTGAAAAGGATAGCAGAGAAATTAAAGTAATCCTCAATATAGTTGAGGGGATGGTCAAATAAAACAATCAGAGATCCATATGAAGAATAGATGTAGAAGCAACATTGTTGCTTAAACAGTAAAAATAATGTTAAGTTTAATGAAGTCTTACATCCTGCATATCAGCTGGTAGCACATGGAAGTAGAAATCCTCAGACAATTTCTCCCGTCTCTCTCTGTTATATAAGCAAATTGTACCATAGAATGGCTCTACAAATAGATGGTCTCAATTTAGCTCCTAAAACAGTCAATTTAACCATTGACTCGTGTATACAAGTATATACTCCACCAAAACAGGAAGATCCAATAGGTGCAACAAACAAATGATTTTACTGAACAAAACTCACCAACCAGTCCTGCTTGAAATGACAACGATATAACCCTCACAGAGATCTTCAAAACACTGACCAAGAAAAGATCATTTAGACACAAAACTAACCAAAAGAAAAGAAAAAATAAATAAAAAGAAAGCACATGAAGAGAGAAATAAAAAGAGAGGCATCAAAGGAACACCTAGCAGAAAAAATCTGAAACTACAGTAAGCACAAAAGGGGTAAAGCTGCAGTTATTTTTTAATTCATCACCAGAGTAGGTGAAAATGACACCTTGAATAAAGCCAACATATACTGAGTTAATTGCATTTTAAGGTATTTTACGCCTCAAAACTGTATTTTATATGTATCACAACATAACAAACACATCCATGCATGTGTATTTTTAGTATGTCATGCTTCTCTCTAATACAATGACTCTTAAAATTATCCCTCGGACATGATATTGTTGTCACGTGAGCTTTATGCATTTCAGGTATACTTTCTCTTACCATAAAAAGAACATGATTGCACTCTCTAGAAACACAGTAGCTATTTCCCAACTCTCTCTCCTTTTTATCAAAGTAGAATGGTAGCCATGTGATGCGAACCGGATCCAAGACAACAACAAGAATAAGCCTTGTCCCAACTAAATGGGGTCGGCTACATGGATTCTTGCCCTCCAATCAGTTATGTTCGAGGTCATGCTAGATACAAGGCCTAAACTATACATATCCTTTCTCACCACTTCTCCTAAGGTTATTTTAGGTCTACCCCTAGCTCTTCTAGCTCCTTCAATATGGATTATATCACTTCTCCGTACAGGGGCATTTATAGGTCTCCGTTGAACGTGACTGTGCCACCTCAAACGACTTTCTCGAAGCTTATCACTTATGGGAGCAACTCCCAAACCAACTCTAATATGATCATTTCTCATCTTATCCATCCTAGTTTTGCCACTCATCCATCTTAGCATTCTCATTTCTGCTACACTGAGTTTATCTATATGATTCTTTTTAATAGCCCAACACTCTGCACCGTACATCATAGCTGGTCGAACAACAGTCCTATAAAATTTTCCTTTAGGCTTTAATGGAATACGCCGATCACATAAGACCCTGGACGCACCTCTCCACTTCATCCACCCTAGTTTAATTCTTTGGGAAACTTCATCTTCTAAATCACCTCGTTTACTTATGATTGAACCTAGGTACCTAAAACAATCATTCTGAGGAATCTCTTTATCGTCAAGTATCACCACCTCATCATCTGCCCGATTATGACTAAAGTTACAAACTAGATATTTTGTCTTCGATCTACTAAGTTTAAAGCCTTTTAATTCCAAAGCTACTCTCCATGATTCTAATTTGGTATTAATCCCCATTTGGATCTCATCAATCAACACAATATCATCTGCAAAAAGCATACACCAGGGGACCACATCTTGAATGTCTTTGGTTAATTCATCCATTACCAATGCAAATAGATATGGGCTTAAAGTTGAACCTTGATGTAGCCCAACTGTTATCGGGAATTCATTACTTTGTCCGCCCACTATTCTAACACTAGTCACCGAACCATCATACATATCCTTAACTATATCTACATATTTACTTGCAACACTTCTTTTCTCTAGTACTTGCCAAATTAATGCTCTAGGGACTCTATCATAAGCTTTTTATAGGTCAATAAATACCATATTAAGGTCTTTCCTACATTCTCTATACCTTTCCATAAGTCTCCTAATTAGGTAAATAGCCTCCGTTGTAGATCTTCCTGGCATAAACCCAAATTGGTTTTCCGTAACTGTAGTTAAGTGTCTCAAACGGGTTTCAATTATTCTCTCCCATAATTTCATCGTATGGCTCATCAATTTAATGCCCCTATAGTTATTACAATTTTGAATATCTCCTTTATTTTTGTAAATTGGAACCACAACGCTTCTCCTCCATTCATCTGGCATTTTCCCTGTAATCTTATTAAACAACTTAGTCAACCAAACTAGTCCATGGGTTCCTAAGCTCTTCCATACTTCAATTGGGATTTCATCAAGACCTTGTGTCTTGCCGAGTTTCATCCTCCTTAAAGCTTCTTTTACTTCGGACATCGAAATTCTACGTATATAAGTTTGAACATTGGTGCCTTGGTGAAAGGAGTAATCGTCCGAATCATAAGTGCTTGAAGAATGCTCATTTAGTAAACTAGAGAAATAAGTTTCCCATCTTTTCTTAATGTCCTCCTCACAAACTAAAACTTTACCATCCCCCTTTTTAATACATCTAACATGGTAAAGATCTCTACTCTTCCTATCCCTCATCTTAGCTATCTTATAATAGATTTTTCCCCTTCCTTCGTGCCCAACTTATTGTATAACTCTTCATACTTCTTTTCCCTTGCTTTTCCCGCAATTTTCTTAGCTTCATTTCTATCCAACCTATACCTTTGAAGATCCTCAACATCATTAGTTCTTTGCCATGTCCGGATCCAAGACCACCCAAAGAAGGCCTAGAGAGGTTAGCAGCATCCTGCAGTCCTGCCACAGGGGCATTTTGGGTACCCCTAACCCCACCCAACTCAATCAAGCCTAAATCAGAATTTTGTTAACAATCGAACTCTATTTTTATTTTTTTATTTGAGTTAGTCCTTGTTATGAAAGAGTGCTACTCTAGTTAGAAGTCCTAATTAGAGAAGGATTCCTTTTATTGGATCCAGTATGTTACTAGAATCCTAAATCTACTTTTGTTTTTGAATTTGGTCGAGTTCAAGACAAGTTATTGAAGAGTTCCTGTCATGTTAGGAGTACCAATTAGTAAAGGATTCTCCTGGTTACAGTCTGCTTCTTACAAGGAGTCTGTATCTACATTTATTTTGCAATTAAGAAAATCTGAGGGTAAGTTATGATAGAGAACTTGTTTGAATGTGAGTCTTTAGTCCAAGTAGAGTCCTAATTACAATCACCTCATAAGTTTGAGTCCTAGTGTGAGCTCTTTCATGTAAGGCTATAAATAAAGCCTCTCTAATTTGTCAAGGCACTTTTGATTGATGAATAAAATTTGACATTTCAAAGGTGCCAAGAGAGGAGTTGTGGGTTTCCCTAGATCAAAGACACCTCCCCTCCCCCCTAACCCTCTTGGCCCCTCTCTCTCTCTCCTCCCCCCCCCCTTTCCTTTTACTTGCAGCAACCAGAAAACAGAAATACAGAAGAAAAGAAAGAAAGCAAGAAGAAAGGAAAGAAAAGAAGAAGAAAAAAGGAAAGCAAGCAAGAGATAGAAAAGAACCTTTTTGCCTTTCCAATATCCAACCCATATTGATCCAAATTAATTATCCTTTTTTTCTACAAATCCTAGAATAATCTTAGACATCCAAGATCATCCCATCTCTTTGTGGAGCCTCAAATTTAATCCCCATCCATCCCATATTAATTTTGGGTATCTCAAACCATCCCTTCGGTGACTTTGTCAACAATCCATATCAATCCAAACCTGTCTCTAGGGCCTTCCATAAATTTTTGAGAGATCCACAAACATCCCATAATATTTTTACACATTTACTGGAAGATTCTGGGCAACCCTCAATTAGGGAATCAATTCAAGAAACCCTATCCCTAAAATTGGGCTTTACATCATTGCAGCAACCCCTCCCCATCCCCAAACCCTAATACTCCCATTCCAATCCCATCATGAAACCTCTTTCCCCTCCCCTCCCCTAACTTTCGATCATAACCATAGTCCTACCAAAACACACCCCCCACCCCCGAAAAAAAAAAAAAACACACACACACACACAACTAGGAAGACTGAATCCCTTCCGCTTCCCCTGAACCCTAAGCCCCATATCCTTTTTCTTATTTTTGGACTTTTTCTAAGACCTAAAATTCAACGTCAGATATATGGGAATCTAACCACTAGATCTGTCCCAAACTTTAGGAGTGCCACACCCCCAACCCTAGTGACCTTCCCTCGCAAATTCAGCCAATTGGACCAACCAAACCCTAGTTTAATCCCTAATTCCTTTGCTGCCCTAAATTCCTAAAAACCCTAGAAACCCTAACCATATTTTCAACCCTAGCTTTCAAACTCTTCATCCAAAACCCTAGTTCCTATCAAACCCTAAATTCCAACCCTAACTTTAGAACTCAAATCTGAAATTAATTTACAGCAAGGTTTTGAGACTGAATTTCAGCCAACCCTAATCTCTAGCCTTATCCGAACCTAGCCTTCCTCTCTTCCCAACCCTAGATCCCAAATTCCAGCCCTAACCCTACAACCACAGGTTATTAAACTCTAGTTTATTACCAGCTCACCTAATTAAGATCCAGCGGGCTTGCATCAATTACCAAACCCTAGACCTTTGATTCACATCACCATCATTAGGGTTATTGCCCTACACCTAAAGCCTAGCCACCGCCACCCCTCTCCTTAGTCTCCGCATTACCTTTCAAGCTTTCACCTACTTTTTCTTCCCCCCTAGACCTTTCTCTCTCCATTTTTCTTCTATAGACGCCCTATCTAGACTACTAGGGGCCTTCCTTTACTGAGCTCTCAGATCTCCTAAAATAACAATCTTGAGAGACTCAGCAATGAAAACTCGACTTTCTCTCGAAGTTTGAGATCAATTTTTCAGAGTTTTGGGGCAGAAAAACCCTTTTCATGGTTTTAAGGCTTGGGTCGAAACTTTCAGGGCTTTGTTTCCCCCATTCAACCTTTAAATTGGTAAGTTTTGTTGTTTCTTTGATCTCTTCAAGCCTCTTTTAGAGATCTACACTCTTCTTCAACCTAAAACCATGAATAATGAAAGGAAAATATTTGCATCTACCGCAAGAAGAAGTCACAATCACTATACTATGTTTTCTATATTTCTCGCTAGCTCCACCCGATTGGATGGAAGCAATTGATGTGAGCCAAACTCAGGGCTACGCTAAGGGCCGAAACAAGGCAATGGTAGCCCAGCACCCTAGGGCTCTATAGGAGATTGTACAAGAATCATAATTGTCACGGCAACAAGTCGGTTTAGGCTAGTTAAGGCAATGAGTCGACGAGGCGCCCTCTGAGGTGCTTTTGAGGTGGTTGAGGCGTTTTAAGTGAATTTTAGTGTACATCTCATTCACTGATGGAACTCTAATTCATTATAAATCTATCATATCTTATATAATAAAAATAAAAAAAAAAATTAATATTAGCCTACCTCAAGTCACCCAACATACTACAAACCACACATAGTAGGTCATAACCAAAAAGTCGCGGGAAGAAAGGAAGAGAAGAAGTCGCATGTCACTCGCCGCTGCTTGCCGGAGTGTTGTCGCAGGAATGGAAGAGAAGAAGAGAAGAAGAGAGGAAGAGAGAGTGTGAGACTCGAGTCAAGAATTTATTCTCTTTCGATTTTTTTTTTTTTTAACATTTGATCACGTAGCATCATTATAAATATGCATATAGGTTCAAACAATAGATACTTTACAATTAGAATCTAATAAGTAATTCAATATATGCCTTCGATTTGGCATTTTTCATGTGATCTAAAAAAGAAAAAAAAAAAGTGGGCACCTTAGGCAATGCCTAGGCGATGCCTCATACCCCAAGGAGGTCACCTTATTGCTTGAAAATAAGGCAATGCCGATTTGAGGGGCTCGAAGGCACCCTGGAAGCCTAGGCGACGCCTTAACAACTATGACAAGAATAGGGGCAATTTAGTAATTTTGCTTGTTTCAGTTGAAGTCAAACTAGGGTTTGTTGGATCTACTATGTTAGCAGAATCCCAAAACTACTTCTGTTTTTTAATTTGGTTTAGTTTGGACATGCTATTGACGAATCCCAGTTAGGTTAGGCATCCCAATTAGAAAGGAATTCACTTTGTTACAGTTCAGTTTTTACAAGGAGTCTAGATCTACTCTTAATTTGTAATTTGGGCCATCCTAGGAGAAGTCATGACAGAGTCCTTTACTCCTTGCTTTATGAGAGTCCCAAGTCTAGTCAGAGTCCAACTTTGAGTCACCTTCTAATATTGAGTCCTAATGTGATTACACTCATGTGAGGCTATGAATAAAGCCTCTTTAGCTCGTAAAGCACTGACTTGATGATTAATAAAAAGAGTCGAAGGTGCAACAAACGGAACCCTAAGGAGGGGAACTTGCAGCTGCTGTTGTGTTCATAAATTCTGCAATTTGAAGTTCTTCAAGTCCCCATTCCCTTCTTCAAGTAAGTACAAACAGAACCCCACCCCAGCCCCTACACTTTTCCCTTCTTCTCTCTAACAGGCTCTCTAGTTCCCTTCCCCTTTGCCTGTGGCAATCCATGCCCCATCCCCAAACTCTAATTCTTCAAATCCAACCCCTTTCCCTATCGCAAGCCTCCCTACCCACTTCCCAAAACCCTGTGGCAGCTCCATCTCACCTCCCCTACCACTATTCCCTCACCCCCTTCATTCCCAGCACCTCCTTTCTAGTTCTCCTCTTTTTTTCCTTCTGTTCTCCCTTGCAGCAGCATGGGATTTCCACAAATTCAAAACCTAATTTTTCCGTCTTCTTTTCAACTCCTAACCTTAGTCCTCCCTACACATCACCTAATTCTGACCCTCTTTAGGAATCCAACTCCCCTCCCCTTTCCCTAGCTTCAATCCCAAGTACAGCCCTTTCCCTTCACTCTAAACCCTAGGAAAACCTAAACTTCATCTTCTTCACCAAACCATAGAAACCCTAACCCTCTTTTGATCTTATTTTTCAAACCCCTCTTACAAAACCTAAACCCCTTAAGAATCATCTTCCCCTTCCCCTACTCTACCTTTGACCCTAGTCTTAACCCAAGCTACTTTGCAGAAACCCTAGGACAATATAAACCCTAATTTCTAATAACCCTTAATACCTTAAAACCCTAAAACCAGAAATTCAGTTATGAACTCTAAATTACAGCAACGTTTTGAATTGAAATTCTTCAAACCCTAAAGCCCTAGCCCTATGCAAATCCTTGCCAACTCTTCTAAACACCCTAGAATCTTCAATTCATCCCTATTCCCATAACCGCAGGGTATTCAAACCCTAGTTTTACTGCTGGTTGAATTGAATAAGATCCTCAGGGTAAACCCTGGATTTGGGGCTTGCATCAATTACTAAACCCTAGATCCTTGGTTCACATCAGCAACAATCTATTATAACCCTAGATTGAATAGGATCAACTAGGAGCCAGTTCTTCCAATATCTCAATCAGAACCAACAAGAACTCAGAAATTAGATGATTACTTCTAGGAATAGGACTGAAGGGTACCATGGTAACTTCAGTAAATTGGCTGGTCAGATAGCAACCAGGTTCGAATGGTTTTGTTAGGAGGATAGGAGGATGATATGGTCCAAAAGGGATGAAGATCCAACACTTCCCCGGTTGCATTTTCTGACATCGCCGCAGTTTGCTTGTCCATCTAATGTAGTACTGTATTTGAATGATCAAAACAGTAGCCAAATAGGACCTTTTACAGGGAATCAAGTTCAAATTTGATGGACTTCAGGTGAAATAAAGTTTAGATGGGAACGAGGGCTGAAACTAGAATGGTATTATAACGAGCTGAATAGATCTTCAAATAGGGACAGAACTATAATGAAGAAAGTGACAATAACAATGTAACATGTAACATCTGGGCTTCACACCGCAAGGTGGATCGATTGGATCGAACACCAACCTACCTTGATCAAACACAAGGGTTCTCCAAAAAGGAAGAATGTTAGCAAATAATTTGATTTCAATTCATAAGTTGTCTCTTCACCTCTTACATAAGTCTCTTTATATAGCATTCTAAAGAGACATAAACACTAATGGTAACATCCAACCACTAGCTAACCCCACCTACCTATTAATAACTCAACTACTACCTACCTCTTTAACAAAGGAAAACTCCTTTGACAATGAGTTCTTTTATTTCCAAACCACAGCCCCTTTTATTGACTTTTTAAAATATAGACTTGGGCTTAGTTCAAAATAGTGGGCTGATATTCTCCCACTAAAGTAATCCAAGCCCATGAAACCATGGGCTCATTTTATCCCACTACAATAGTCCTAGCCCATGCAAGCCATTGGCTATTTTGGATCATATCCTTAGGCTTTGATGGGCTTGACCATTGGGCTTTTCTCTTCCTTGTATATGCTGCCAATTCTGCAAAACCATCTAGTTAAACTTGCATTAAGTTAAGTCATTGTTAGAGGGTGATTTTTTTTTTTTTTGGGGGGTGCAATAAGATAAGGAAATCTAGCACCAACTCGAGAGAGGTGGTTTTCTTATTTGAATAGGATTAGTTTCCTATTTAGTTTTGTAACAAAAGTCTGTTTTATAAATAAAGGATTAAGGATATAGGAGGCTTACACAATTGAGTAAGGCCTCCTAGGATCTTCCCTGATTTTTTTCTTCCTATTCTTCTCGCCTTTTCTGTATCTTCTCATTTACTACCTGATATTCATGGTATCAGAGCTTTAGGTCCTTCTATTCCTTTCGATTTCAAAGCCTTTTATTTGTTCAAACAAGTCCGTGAGATACTTGGAGAGCCATCATAGCTAATTTGTGGGAGCCATCATAGCTAGTTTGAAGAATCAATGAGGTAATAAGTTTTCAAACTTCTATTTTTGGAGTTTATGATTGAAGGACTTGTTGCTCAACCCCTGGTCCTGGATTCTCGAAAGCATAGTGTCCTGATTTTGCTCGTTACAAAGGTGTTTTTCTTGGGAGAGTTTTGCAAGAATTCTGCCCAGATTTATTCTCTACTGTTTTGAGGGTTTTTTGTTGACCAAGAAATTGTGATAGTACTCCGTGGGTTGATTGGTTCAAAAGTTGCATTGTTTTTGGAGATTATTATGATTCTAAGTAGTTTAGGAGCAAACCTAAGATAACCTTCTATGCATAATTTAAACCTTGTATCTAGTATGGTCTCAAATAGAGCTGATTGGAAGGGAAGAACTCATATACCCAACCCATTTAGTTGGGATGGGACAAGGCTTGTCAGTGTTGTTATTGTTGAATTCTGATTCTAAGTAGTTTAGGGGCAAACCTAAGATAGTAAGAGAACTAGTGAGAAAGGATATGCATAGCTTAAGCCTTGCATCTAGTATAGCCTCAAATAGAGCTGATTGGAAGGCATGACTTCATGTAGCCGACCCCATTTAGTTGGGACTTGGGACAACACTTCTTGTTGTTGTTATTAATGTATTCTGATTCTAAGTAGTTACTGTGACTGAAATTTAGCTGGTTAAATCCAGCTTTGTGTGGCAGAATCTATATTTCGCTCCTTAACGTTATTTCAGGTTCTGCAATCATAGTATGAATGATTTACTGCTCTTATGTACTGCTGAAGGAATATAGTCACATCTGTTATAAGTTCAATGATCGTTTATGTTAGAATTGCAAGGGCAGATTTTCTTTGAGTGGCATTGATATGTCTTGGGTCAGTGGTTGGAGAGCAGTAATACACACACAATGGCAGAAGCTAAGACTGAAACTAAAAGAACAATGACTGAGGTTTTGTCCTCCTCTCAGTCTTACTGAACATTAACTTGAAGGGGCTACTAATTTCCACCCGTGGAGGAAAATTATTAGGGTAGTAATTATAGGAAGGGCAACAAGAAGCCTGATGCCACAGACCCTAATTGGGAAAAGAGTGATGCCCATATCTTAGGACAAATGCTGAATTATATGGGAAACGTATGTGGATCTTGGCGAAACTTGAATAATGGTTTAATGATATTGAAATCATAGAAGAAATTTCGTCCGAAATTTCGACCAAAATACCTGCATTTTTAAAAACCAAAACAAAATTCCAATTATTTTGGAAAAGTTATAGGTTTCAACCGAAATTTCAGAGATTTCGACCATTTCAACATTCCAACTTGTTTTTCCTTAGTTTTTGTTGATTTCTATCTCATTTTCACCTAATTTTCACAGTTCATTTGCCTTCAAGCACCTCTTTTGCTCATCTTTTGCCTCCAGACACATCTTAAGCCACAACAGCTACAAAGGAAACTTTGGCAGCAATAGAATGTGAAGCATGAGCCATACCCAACAATTCCAAACTTCCATTTTTTTATTTTGGTTTTGTTCATGCCTAAAAGGATCTTGTATTGCCTTGAAACTAATATATGTTTAGCCTAGGACTATGATCTATGATTGTGTTTTGTTAAACTTTTTTTTATTATTTGCTACCATTTTTTTCATTTTCTGATTTTAATAATTATTTTCTAAATTATGTATTTTGAAAAATACAAATGCATATATGATATATGGGCTTCAACTTAATATATGTGAGACAACATCACTTGATCTAGTTGGTCATTTTATTTTGTTGACTTGTTGTATACATAACCATTCTATCAAACAGTTCATGTATGCTGATGATTCTATGCCTGTATGGCACAAGTTTGTACTTGTCGGAATCAGTCATTTGTTAGTATACTTGAATGAAAAATTTTCAGTGGGTTTTTTTTGGCAAAATATTAATTCCATTATGTTTATTATGCTTTAAATAGTAGGAGGCAAGAAATCAAATGAAATGGACGTATAAGGCCCAAACCTAGGGTAAAAATTTCAAAAAAAATCATATGTTTCGACCAAAATTTTCGATCGAAACCCAAAAAATTCGCCCTTTTCTTGGGTCAAAATCCTAGTTTCGACAGAAATTTGTTCCTTGGTTGAAATTAATATATGTTGAACATCGTGAGCCAAATCTACAAAGTCAAGGCATTGAAATTATACTTTCAGTGTCTTCTATTTTTTTATTTTTTTTATTTAGAAAGAAATCTATCTTCTAACATATACCTGGTAGACCCATATGAAGAAGACCTTATTCTGGATTGGGTGACGGTTAAGCCACTTTCAGATCAACCTAGAGGTAGGCCTAGCCCCATTATAGCTAACGAGGTTCGTATTGATGTCGATGAGTTCACGGCTGATGACAGTCAAATCCATGCGTATAATGCATCAGTTGTACCATCCCAAGCTACAAGTGGAGCTGCTTTTGATGATGATGAGTGGCCCATTTCCTCATGTGGTGCTTGTGGTGATGGGACAGGGGTATGGAGTTAAAGCTCTACCTTCAAGTCAGACAAATGGTCTGGAAGAGACTTAGACTCATGGTGGTATTAGTGGGGATGATACTACCAATGGAGATGATGATGGTGGAAGTGGTGGGGAGTCTAGGGACTATGATGGACTTCAAAAAGTGGTTCCACTACAAGATACACAATACTCCATCAGATTCACTGAGGAAACACATTATACACATGTCGCATAAGATGAAGACCATGGCGGACTTTCCCCCAGGCTATGGCCCCCTCATCCACAAGGACTAGGGGTTACTTAAGAGGGCTTGTGGCCAATTCAAACCGGGTAGACATACTCATAGAATGGATATTGATACCTTACATGGCTCTGTCAATGGATTGAGTATTTGCAAGAGCATACCAAATCGAGAGGCATTGGTGTTGCCCCATCTTCAGGCGATGATGGTAGTTCATCAATAGCAACCTCAGAGCAGAGTGCATCATACTCCAATACATATGCCAGTTAATTGGGACAGGGAAGCATATATGCCTGCTCATCTTATCCTAGTCTTGAATATGGCTCCCACTCACAAACAAATATATGGCAATACTGGATTGTCGTTTGTTGATGAGATATTCTCCTACCCTACACCAACCAGCAAGATTGTCAAAGCAACGAAGCGTCCAAGGCGATAGAGGGCTTCTAAGGCACTAAAGTGACAAAGCACCAATAAAGCAATAACTAAGCGGTCAAAGCATTCTAGTGTTAATTTTTTTATATTTGACAGCCACCTTATTTATACATGCTCCTAGCGGCTACCATGTGTTTCATACAGTGTGGATCGACAACTAACAATCTTAGTGCATCACAATTTGGTGACTGATATCCTAGGATGTGTTAGCTTCAGTATGTTCACAATGCAACATACAGGTCAATTGTGTGAAATTATAATCATTTTTTCTCAAAGTTTATGAGTTATGACGTGGGATTCGTATCACATAATCAAAGCTCAATGCATGTCAACTACGATGGACTTACAATCGGGTTGACCAAGGCTGACATAGTATTTTATACTAGTCTAAAGGAACTTTTTTGGTTTTTTATTTTCTATGATCCTACAAAGTTGTCATGTAGACTCTTACTTGCCAATTGCACTTAGAAGGGCCAATTTGATACAGTAGTATTTGGTACAAAATCAGTACCATACCAAATACATTTACCTCACACTATTACCCATGGTAGAAGATCTCATGAGCTAGATCTCGCCACCTTGAAAAACCAAAATCTCAACCATCTCAGCAAGATTTCGGTCGAGATATGTCATTTTTTATGCGTCAACTCGGTAGCCCATCTTGGTGGGTTTTAGGGTCCCAATTGGGCTAAACTTCGTACTTAGCCTATTTAAGGCCTTTTGAACACGCTAGTGCCCTTGGATTTGTGAGAAAACAACCCCGAGTATGATTTCTAAGTCTACCCATAGTGTGAAACCGAAATGTTGTAGGATTAGGGAATGCAAGGTTATATAACATGTAATATAGAACCTTTAATGCATATAAATGAAAAGCAAGTGTATCAAATACATCAAATAACTTAAATGTCATCAAGATTCCATCCATATGAATATTACAATCTTGACTTTCGAGAATAGAATGATAAAATTATACAACCATTAAAAGTTCTATATAAGGCATTAACACATAAATTCATAAAACAAGCAGAGAATGATTAATCTTCCTTTGATGTTGTAGATGTGCTAAGAGTAGTTGCAAGTGAAAATCCAACTGAAATCCGCAAAAAAATGGGGCAAAAATTAAGAGTTCCAGTGAGATATGGCGAGATCTGGGGCAAGATCTTAAGCGAGATATCACATTTTGCATAACTCGATCTCTATCTCGTCTTGGTTTATGAAAAACCAAGATATCTCACGAAATCTCCCACCATGCTACTACCGTACCAAGTAATAAATGGTACATGTTTTCCATACCATTACCATTCGATATTTATTTAGTATAAAACAACCACATGATTTGGTATAGTATCGGTATGTGGTTCATTGTATGATTATGTCCATACCATTACCATATATCAAAAGTACAAATATATCATCGTACCATATTTACTCGGTAAGGTAAAAGTGGCATGATTTCGGTTTCAATGTTGGTTAAGGTTAACGGTAGATGGTGTAAATAGACACCATCTTGAGTTGCATTTGAGATTTGACACTTTGACGTAAGTGCTTGTGTTTATGCATTATGTATATCTCAACAAAAATTCCTTATCATTTATGTGGATTCATATTCAATAATATTTGAATGTCTGAAAATACATTAGTTCCGACTGCATACAAGCGAAAACAGTGTGAAGCCAAAAGACCATCGTTAGTTGTTCTTCAATCAAACTAAACATCGATATGTGTTTATAGGCCTTAGATTAAACTGTTCAAAAAGAATCAAACCTAAAAACAAGAACCACTGAAATCTGACAGACTTTATACCAGATTTAAGCGAGATTTCAACACAGACCTCAATAGTGGCAAAATACCGAGATGAGACAAGATCTTGAATCATGGTGACAACCACCTAGACCATACACAAACTGAGCCCCCCCCCCCCTTCCCCGAAAAGAAAAACACTTGGACTACCAATAAGACCCAAAACCTGCCTGGAAACATAGTGAACAACGTCTTTACAACTATGAAACCAAAAAAATACAAAATTCGGAAGATGCACGAAGAGTCTATGTATAACTTACCCTCAAGGTGCAAATTCGCCAAAATCAGGGGTTTTGCCACCCAGGGAACTACCAAAACCCAAAATTTTGGAATTTTTTCATTCAGATTTAGACCTTTTTATAGCAAGAGTAAAGACTGCTGCGAGATTTCGGTGAAATTTCACGAGACTAACAACTTTTCGATTTTGTCTGTGATTTCGTCGAAACACCAAAATTTCAGCAAGTTTCGGAAAAATTTCTTACCATGCTTACCCTTAACAAGAATGCCTAAAATCCACACATGCAACAGAATTTTGAATGGATCCTGCCATCCTGGTTAAGGTCAGACAACATGCCATGACTAAAGCTATTCTCCAAATAGGATCTAGTTCAATCACAAATCTTGGACTATGCAAAGTGCTCATGTATAACCCAGCTTAAATCCGGGTTGTCTATATGCAACCTGGTCGGTTCAAACCGTTATATGTAAAGTATATTGGTGACAAAAAGTGTACATAAGTTTAAAAAGTATAATATACAAAATATGCTATTGTCAAAATTTGAACTCAAAACTTAAATAAAGGAAGCTGCAATAACCTAATACCTTAAATATTCACAAATAACTAAGCTGATACTTCAAACTCACACAAATTGGGTTGACCTATGGCTATGAACCTATCAAATGTGCCCAACCTACCCAAGAATTTCAGACACCATAACTCTTTCCAGAGCCTGTTATAAAAGAACCGGAAGAAACGGGTCAATCAGAATTCGCCGAACTAGAGGTTTAGGGAAAGAAAGATCTATGATCAATCATAGTTCATCTTATTGGCTTTATCATGCACTGATTTCTGGCCTTTAAAATGATCATCGCCAACAATCAGTTGGATGTCTCAAAATTTGGGGTGTATTATAAGGAAGAAAATGCAAAAGAATCCTAAATAAAGTCAATCCCTTGATAAAGCCCCTGGTTTAAACTCAAACAAGGAGAAAACATATGTTGGACTTTGGTGAGCATCTAAACTTAATCTCTGCATTCACATGATCATTCTCACAACCTTCAGGTTAAATAAAAAAATAAAAAAAGAAGAAGAAGATAAATTAATAAAAATAATACATACGAACTTCCTCAAAAAAACTCATTAGCAAGCAGAACTGTCTGGTATAAAAATAACCGAGCATGATTTATCAAACCTGCTATGCTGTTGCGGATGTGTTTCGGGAGTCCTTTGACCAAATATCAATGACCTCTCATTTTCCCATTCAAAAGCTGGTTCATATGCATATAACGGAGATTCACCAAAGTGCTGCAAAAACATTTCCACATTGAAAAATAAGGAAAGTTTCAAGTAAATTGATGCAAATTGGAGACGGAAAACATTAAAATACAAAATTAAGAATAGAAAGAGGATATAGTATTATGGCACAAGAGACTTAAAAAATAAATAAATACAAATACAAGTGTTTTTATTCATACAACATTCAACAATATCTGAGAAGAGTATGCCAAATGTGCCAACCTCCGATGATTGCCTTCCTGAGGTACTAGGTATGTCATCATCAACAGCATCATCAACCTTGGAATGCCTTATGCTGGCAAGACGCATTTCTACAGCCAGAATAAGCAAATAAAAGAAAATCTTACGTATATGTGACAAGAGGATTACATAGTTTTCATTTTCTGATAGAGGATATCAGTGATAGGTATACGTGACAAGAAGATTACATAGTTTTCATTTTCTGACAGAGGCTCTCAGTGATTGCAACTCCCAGTACATTCAGAGAAAGGTCTACATTCAACCACAACTAATGCAGAAAAACGAGATTTAATTTGAAATTTCAGATTTTCACCTCAATTTAATTTCTGTCAAAAATTAAATATTTTAGTGAAACTCCGGTCCGCTTTGATAATGCGAGTTTGATAGTCTTTGTTCAGATTTCCGTCTAAATCAAAATACTTCACAAAATCTCCGTCATTTCAAATGAAATTTTGAAAAATTTTCAGAAAACCTCCAATAATACTCATGTGAAAAAATGGCCATAAGCCCCAAGACAAGAGCCTTTTCCAAAATCAGGTTAAGCCTTTTTCTTTAGATGAATGTTTACAAGTAAAGTACTCCAATTCAGTGGCTTCCTCACCTGTTTCTATGTCAGTATCAGGGCCTTCAAATATCTGACTTTGAAAAGAGATGGGTGCAATACTTTCATAGTGCCCATACTTGTTTTCATCCTTCACCCAATCAGCTTTATAGCATTGAACCAGTTCATTCAAATGAGGCCACTGCTCCAAATTTTCATTTAGCTGAACAGAAAAACAAATAAAGAAGTCAGCAATTTAAAAAATATCGTTGTCATCATGCAAAATGGTAACTTTCGATAAGAATGACACCATCACAAAGGTGAAACACGGACTGCCGACACATACATGATAGGAGGGTTGTAAGCTTTGGAAACTTATCCCCAACAAAAAGAGATGCTGGCACCTCCATGAAGTTCAGCAGAACTTTTAGCTTATAGTGATATAGGATATAGAAATATGTTCACTCAGGCTTTGATCCCCTTCTTAGGAGAAAGACATTCTCCAGTTGATGATTTGTTAATGCCCTTAGAAAGCATAATTGTCAAGGCATTGCCTAGACGTCCTGAGTGGTTTCCCATGATGTTGGACGGTCACCACTTAATTAACGGCACAAAAGAGGCACCTTGGCTGGTAAGATATTGCCTGCGCATAACCTTGGGTGCATTGGATGCTTAACCTGCCCAGTCCACCATTTTATTACCATTTTGCCTCTCTTTTTTCAATTAGTTATCTAAATATTATAAATGTAATGTTATTATTGGTTGATTTACAGAATACTAATGTGGGAGGGTAGGGAAATTTGATATTTTGGCTTTTAAACTTTAAACTTTGGACTTGTGAGATGCTTTATGACTTTGATGTTGATGATTTTATTCACATTATGATGATAGGATACACTTAATTATTGACCCATTTTTTTATAAAGATTGCAAACGTTTAATACTTACATGCTAGGAATAAATTATACAAGTTTTAGTATGATATTTGGACCAAATATAATAATTACATTTGGAAAAATCAACACTAGGACACCTTAACCCCCTACGCAGCGCCTTGTGGCCACCTAATTGCCAAGCGCTTAGGAAGACCCTCAAACGCTTTGGTCGCAATTTGTCGCCTTGGCGTCATCACAGCTAAGTTTAAAAGGCAAGGAAAAAGCATATCAGTCGTTAAGCTGTAAATATATGAAAATGTAGCCCATTTTTAATATTGTTATGTGCCCAATAAGGCCCAATAGTTATGGGTGCTAGTGCGAAATAGCCTAGTATGGGATAGGTTAAAAGGCTTGAGTCAACTCATTCCATTAGCTTCGGAGCTTTTGGTGCATCAGTCACCTGCCTATAGTTGCTATCAAAGCTAATACCACGTCAAGGGTTCGAATCCCGGTAAGGGTTACCCAAGAGAAGGCCTACTAGAGTACAGTGAAAGTTGCCAAGAAAGGGCTACCTACCACCCGGGGAAAAAAAGAGGGAGCAAAGCCAGCTTCTTGGAGAATGCTACCTACGCCGAAGTGTGACCTGCCTAGAGGGGAGCCATCAACGACAACAACTGCAGAAGCATGGAGGTATGTTCTATGCCTAATGGGGCACAATCTGGTATATGGACAATAGATTGGCAGGAAATAGGTTAAAGTGCTTAACTCAACTCATTCCATCAGCTTTGTACATTGGTCAACTACCCATATAACTCAGTGCTAGACGATCATTAGTGGCACAGATAGAAGCTCTCTTTTGTATCTTCCAAAACAAATAAAATGGTTGGCCAACTTCAGATCTCAGCATCTGTTAGACAAGGTAGTTGAGCAATGAATGCCATTACTTTTAGAGAGATGATGTCAAAAGAAGTAGACATGAGATAGTATTTAAATTTCCAAGATAGATATGGTGAAGGAAGTCTTCCTTCACCACGCGTGGAGGGAAATTCAGTACTATAGAAATTGTCACAATAGGTAATGGCAATACAATTTAGAATGGATGTATATGTTGAAGCAGTGCTTGTTGGTTCTTGGTGATAGCTATGTGTTCCAGGGACCAAGCCTAACCTCGCTTTACTAATTTGTAGAGTGCAGGATGGTGTGCCTTAGCTTTCTTGGTTGGTCATCTTGACCTTCCATTAGTGACTGCAACCATAGAAAAAAATTCGAGGGAAACTCAAGTTTCAACTAGGTGAAAATGGGAAACCTAGGTGGGAAACTGGAAAATTTCGAGGAAACTTAAGACTTTTTTGGGCAAGTTTCGACAGGTTTTAGGGAGTATTTTAAGGTGGAAGTCTGCATTAAATTAGAGTATAAAGAACACATTGGCTGTAGTTTACTAAAAGAGTCAATGTACTGTCATTCAATGTACATAACATCAATGTAGAGTTGTCCGAAAAGTACACTATAAATTTTACTACTTAAGTACGTAACATTCAATATATAATTTCTAACTTCAAAACATCAAATACAAAGTAACTAACAATAAAAGGAAAGTACAACTTAGTGCCAAGAGGAGTGCCAACAGTGGATCCATCCTATGAGCTAAGTAGTACTATGCCTGTAACATCCTCTCCTCCAACCAACGAACATAGACATCCCATGACCTTTTATGCCTATAGTTGTCAAGGTAATCGACAACTCTAACTTTATAAGTCTGGTCATCAACATGCTTAAGATAACTAGTCTGAGGGAATACACAATTTGGATAGAGAAGTCTTGATGGAGGGGGTATTTGGGAAAAATGAAAGAAACAAAAAACTGAAAATTTGGGAAAGCTACAAAACTTGCAGGAAAAAGTCCCAAGTTTCCACAAAATTTCCCATGTTTCCACGAAATTTCCCAAGTTTTCACGTAATTTCCCATGTTTCCCACGAAATTTGGGAATTTTTTTCTCTCATGAATCAGCTGGTCCAGCTAGGTTGAAAGAGGTTTCGACAAAATTTCGACTGTTTCGATTGAAACTTGGGATTTTTTTTTGGTCCCCAAGTTTTTCGTTTTGAGGTTCCCAAAATGGGAATTTCAGTGTAAATTTCGCAAGTTTCGACAGAATTTTGTTATATGACTGCAACTGACATGTTCACACATCACCCAACCCAGTCAAAGATAACATCTTTAGAGTTAGGGTTCTATGTTTTGCAAATTTAATCATGCAAACCCTAAGTACTCATCATTTAACTGAAATTCTATTGGTGTTGCGACTGCGACTCTGACTTCCCTGTCCTCTGTAAACCTTGCTTCTCAGGGGACGTGATGCTGAGGTACCTTACACTGCTTTGCAAGAAGATTCCGCCATTCACTTCGAAGATGCCGCTGACAAAGCTCTTGCCACAAGGCCATCGCAAAGCAAGGTCTCCCTCAATCCTGCCATTCTCGACAACCTAGGTGTAGCTCTAAACCAACTTTCACCCTTACCTGCTTCGGAAAAGTACCCTGAACCCTTACCACCTTTAGTTGCTACTACTGTGACGCCTCACCGCCATCCCTCTGCTTTGAATAAGAAACCGAACAAGGGTTTGGCTCTCTCTCTCTCTCACCCCACCCCTACTTCCCTAAGCCTTTCTACTGCCCTCAGTGACAGTGGGGTGGGCCCACACCTGCCTCCACCTTCACCCTCTTCTCCCAAAACCCACGTTAGGCCTCCGCTTATTGGGCCTGCCCACCCAAGCCCACTAACCCATTTAAATCCTTCAGACCTTTTAAATCTCTCAAAACCTCTTAAACCTTCCTGGCCCATCCCTTCAACCAGCTTCTAAGCCCAGAAAAAAGTCCAACCCTCTCCCACCTCACTATCACTATGAACCTTCTCACCATTCCCCCCCCCCTTAGCCCATGGAAGCTTCGCCATCTTTAGCCCAGAATCCCCTAAACCATCCTCTCCCTACCCCTTCGTCTGATGCCATATCCTCTGAATCCCCCTTGATGACCTCATTGTTGACCCACTTTATCCTAACTCTCCCAATTCTAAATCCTCCATTGACCTAAACTTGTTTGAAACCCCTTCCTCCCTTCACTCCCCTCTGTGTGAGGTGTCCCTGCTATCCCCAGCCTAATTTGCCCTCTCCTCTTCCTCTCCCCGCGACCCATAATGCCCCTTGCAAACCTCAACTCTAGCCATGTCCATGTCCAATATTCTCATTTGGAATGTGAGGGGGTTAAATGCCCTTTATAAGCATGCTGATGTGAAGTCCACCATTCATGAATCCAAAGCTTCTTTTTGTGCCCTCATTGAAACCCATATTCACAATGAAAATGCTCAACGGATTGCCAAATCTCTTGCCCCTTCTTGGTCTTTTATCTCCAATTCTAATCTTGCCCCTAACAGCCGCATATGGATCCTTTGGGACCCTTTCAAGTTTCAAGTTTCTCTCCTTGCTTCTTCCCCCCCCAATTCATGCACCTTAGGCTCGTCCCTACCTCCTTGTCCTCCCATTTCTTCTTCACCATTGTATACAGCTTTAACCGGCCCTCCGAGCGCTCTCCCCTTTGGGAGGACCTTCACTCCTTAGCTCTTACCACCGTGGGATCGCCTTGGGGCATTGGGGGCGATTTCAACATTGTTCGTTTTTCGCATGAGAGGGTTGGTGACCTTCCAGACTAGGCGGCTGTAGAAGACTTCAATTCTTGCCTCGAAGATACGGGACTCTTTGATCTTCGCTGGTCTGGTCATTTACTCACTTGGCAGAACCGGAGGATTGGAGAAGCGCGTATCGCATCCAAGCTAGATCGTCTTCTTGCCAATGAGGATTGACTCACTAATTTTCCTGCTTCTCATTTCTCTCCTCCCTGTCTCTCCGACCATTCCCCCTGCATTCTCCATGTCCTCGACCTTCCCTCCTCTAGTCCCAAGCCTTTCAAATTCTTTGATATGTGGACCTCTAGTCCTTCTTTCCTCCCCATGGTTATGGAGGCTTGGAATCAACCGACCCACTGTAACTCTCTCCCTCTCATTGCCCTGGCCTGCAAGCTTAGAAATACCAAGCTCACCCTTCGATCCTAGAACTCCTCCACTTTCGGTACTATCACCTCCTAAGTCTCCTCCTTCCGTTCCGACCTTTCTAGAATCCAGGTCCTTCTCAATAGGGATCCCACGAACCCCTCCCTCGCGAGGATGAGCATGTTTTATCCCATGCCCTAGCTACTCTCTCTTCCCAGGAGGAAAGTTTCCTTCGGCAAAAAGCTAGAATCAAATGGCTCGAGCTTGGGGACGCTAACACTGCCTACTTCCACCGCTCCCTCAAAGGTCGGTTGAACTTCAACTCCATCCCTTGACTGCTATCTAGGAATGGGACTTGGATCACTGATCTTCCCAGTATCAAGAATGAAGTTGTCTCCTTCTTTTCCAGCCTTCTCTCCCCAGCCTCTCTCCCTCCTAGGCCCCCGCTTCCCCCCTCTCTCATTAGTAAGTTTGTCTCACCCTCGGATCTAGATTCCCTCCGCTTCATCCCCTTCTCTGAGGAGATTCTCCTTACCATCCGTTCCCACAAGCCTAATCGTGCCCTTGGCCCTGATGGTTTTAGCATGGGTTTCTTCCTTTCAATCTGGGACTTCATAATTCATGATCTAGTCCATGCTATTAGGAGCTTCTTCCTTAATCCCTCCCAACTTTCCTCCATCAACCAAACCTTTCTATGTCTCATCCCCAAGAAGCCTGGTGCCTCCTCTCTCTCTGATTTCCGCCCTATCTCCCTCTGCAATGTCATCTACAAATCCATCTCAAAAATCCTAGCCAACCGAATCAAGAAGGTTATTCCATCTCCTGTGAGCTCTAACCAATTTGCTTTCATCTCGGGCAGCAGTGTCTCGGATAATATTCTCCTTTGCGCGAAAATTGTCCAAGGCTTCGACAAAGTTTCCCACTCCCCTACTACTCTTTTGAAAGTGGATCTTCATAAGGCTTTTGACTCTATCCGTTGGGATTTCATTAGTGAGGTCCTCTCTGCTATGAGATTCCCTCCGGCCTTTATTCACTGGATTGATTTGCATTTCCACCCCCTTCTTCTCGATCATCACCAATGGCTCCCCAACGGGTTACTTCCCTTCTAGGGTTGGGATCCGCCAAGGTTGCCCCCCTCTCCCCCGCCTTTTCTCCCTAGGTCTGGAGGCCTCTCCCATATCCTCCCAATCAAATACTGACCAGCTCCTCATCTCCCACATTCCCAAATGCAAATCCATTAACCTCACCCATCTTGCATTCGCGGATGATCTCATGATCTTTTCCAAAGCTGACCATCAATCTATATCCCCCATCCTTTCCTCTCTCTCCTCCTTTGAATCTCTCTCTAGTCTCCGTGTCAACCTCAATAAATCCACTCTCTTTCTCTCTGGAGTCTCGGATGTCATCAGAGCCTCTCTTTTGCAAGCTGCAGCTCTCAAGCTTTAGCCCTAGATCCTTCCCTGTTACATACCTCGGCCTCCCTCTCATCCCTGGTAGACTCACCAGGCACCATTGCTCCCCCATGCTTGATCACATAAGGAAAAAGCTGCAACTTTGGAAAGGAAAGCTTTTGTCCTTTGCTGGCGAGTTGTGCTTATTCAATCTGTCCTCTAATCTTCTTACCTTTACTGGAGTGGCATCTTTTCTATTCTCAAATCCATTATTCATTCCATGGAGTCTCTTTTCTGTGCTTTCCTTTGGAAAGATCAAGAAGCCTCTAGATTCCTTCATCCCATTTCTTGGGCTGCGATTTGCCATCCCAAATCTGAGGGTGGTCTGGGTTTTCGTCCCATTCTCGACGTTAATTTGGCCTTCCTTAAGCTCATTTGGAAGATTGCCTCCAAGCATGACTCCATTTGGGTTTCCTGGGTCTACTCCTACCTTCTCAAACATGACTCCATTTGGACAGTTTCTTGCCCCTCTAATCCCTCCTGGATTTGGAGGAAGATCCTTCTCCTTCGCCCTTGTGCTCTATCTGCCATCTCTGTCCAAATCTCGAATGGATCCTCTACCCTTTTCTGGCTTGATCCCTAGCATCCGTTGGGCATTCTCTTCACCCTGTTTGGCCCCCGCACTGTCTATGAGACCCACATCCCCAAATCTACCACCCTTGACAGCTTCATCTCCAATGGAACTTGGGCCCCTCTCCCCCACCCCAACTTCACACATGTTTGGAATGCTCTCCCGCCCCCCCATCCACAACTTTCCTCAAGATACCACCATTTGGACGCCATTGCCCTCAAAATCTTTCACCATCTCCTCCGCCTGGAACCTCTTCCGCTCCCCTCATCCCCATATCCCCTGGTCCCACTTGGTTCGGTTCAAAGGTCTCATCCCCCATCATTCCCTTACCCTTTAGAGAGCCCTCAACCTTGCTCTCCCCACCCAATCATTCCTCATTAGCCGCCATATTTCCGCTAACCCTAGTTGCTCTAGTTCAGAGAACATCGACCACCTATTTTTCACCTGCCCTTTGGGACAGAGCCCTTGCCTCCATTTGACGTCGCTCGAGACGCTCTCATGGGTTTGATCGTGATTGGACATGGATCTTGAGGAATTTTGCCAGCAACTCTATTTGCGATCGCCTTGGCAAGCTTGTCTTTGGTGCCTCCATTCATCACATCTGGTGGGAGCGTAACCATAGGAGATGGACTTCCAAATCTCGATCATTAGACCTGATTTGGAAAGCCATCTATTCAGATGTATCTTCTAGATTGCTATCTCTCCCCCACCCCTTGTTGCCGACAACCCCAAAAATAGGTTAATTGTTAGTTTCTGGGGCCTTAGCTGTTCCTTCATCCCCTCTTGAACTTGTGCTCCCTCTCCCCTCCCCTCCTTCTCGGCTCTTTATTTTCTGGATTGTTCTCTTGTTGTTTGTTTGCTAGCTTTTAATATATTATTTATTCATCCAAAAAAAAAAAAGGTGATTCTCACACCAAACACCACAACCATATCTTGATAGTAGAGTCTCAGGCTTCCCCTTAACATACCGTAAGCGAAGCTGAGTCCTTTGGGGTCATTTGAAGGAGGATTGAGACATTTTATCTTACCTTTTGCACAAATGAAAGCAACGACTGCTTGAGACCATGAATGTTTGGTTGTTTGTCATTTTTGTGCCACAGGGAGAAGTTAGTTTGTTTTGGTTGTTTATGTAGATGATATGAGTCTCTGTGTTAATGATGAGGATGGTATAGCTAACGTGACAAGGCATTTAAAACACCATACTTAAAGAGTGAAAATTTAGGTCAATCCCATTCCTTTCTCAGGATCAAAACTACTACAAGTGAAAAGGGAATCAGCCTGCCTGGACATTTTGGACCTGTTGTATCACACTGGCATGCTTGCATCTATTTCTATAGGAAATAATAATTAACTTCTCCAAGTTTTGCACTCTTACAGAAGCTTGATTGGGAAGTTGATCTATCTGACTACCACCACTGACCAAACCCAATACTTTGCAGTTGGTGTTTCTAGTCTATTCATGCAGTCTATGTATCGATCAGTTGGTACTGATACGATATAAACCAATACATTTTTTCAAAAAATCATATATCTCAATCAGTATGATATTGTATCTGCCAATACAGATTGATAAGATATGATATGGACCAATACATACCAACACATATGATACATAGATTAGTTCAGTTAAGAGTACCAATGTATATTGGTACCAATACGGTACATCGCTCCATACATAGCAAGTTATCAATGCAATCAACATCAACCAATAAACCTCAATACGGTCTTTAAAACCCATGTAACTAACGGATATGATTCTGTTTTTTGGATCAACATTGACGAAGACTTCACAGAAAAATGCAAGTTTCAGAAATTTCAAAAAATAACAAAATTATTATTTAGATATACCTTGGAAAGTTCCCAAATCAGAATCTTAAAAATCTCAGTTGTTTTCTTGTATTCAAAAAGAACCAAGATCAATGGTGGCAACATGTGGGATAACTTGGACTCGTGAAAATCTAGACACTTCTATAGTAGATCCAGAAAAAGCATTTGCAATTGATTATGAACACGTTAAATTACCAGTGGATCCAATTCTGTATTCGCATCAAAGGATTCACGCGGTACTCTTCTAAAACGATGCCCATTAGCTGACAATTCTTCCATCACCTGAAGCCAGAGTTCAATGGCAAGAGTCACTTACAGCACATGGTTCTCAGAAATCATGTTATAGCTTCGAATACTACTATCAAATTGAACTAAAACTAAATGCAACAGAAATGAAAGTGAAAGCAAAATCTGTAATCGCAAATTACAACAAACCATGTGAAGTGTATTGACTGGCTAATCACCTACTCCATGGAACATAAGGAGTCAAACTCTCCCTCCCAACCATAGGATAGCTAGGTCAACCAAAGGATTGTCCAAATAAGAAGTTCCAAGGGAACCCTGAGCTCTATGGCCCATCAAATATTGTAATTTCAATACTACAACAATCAGACCAATTAAAAAGAAGTTGACTTTGCAACTAATTTACAAAATTGCAAATCCCACATGACAAACAGTTTCAAAGAAGCTTACCTGATGAAAATAAAATGTGACATTGACAAGAAGTCCATGAACTCTAGGTTCCAACTAATCCTCTTTCCCGTAACAGGACTCATGAAGATTATAATTTTTACTCTCAAACTCTTAGTCAATAATTTTTGTGCAGCTAATCTTCAGATTACTGTCTAATAATTGATGTCAAAAAGGACCATTTGAAGTTATGTAGACAACTGTACCTTTTTAGGGCTGAATAACATTGTAAACAGCAGGATGTTTGATCCAATGCACCAACACACATAAAATTTGCAACCCTGAGGAGCATGGTGTTCCATTTCAGGTTGGCACCTCTCCTATTTTCTATCATGGTAGAAGAGTGAGATCTCACCACCTTGAAAAACAGAAATCTCGACCATCTCGGTGAGATCTCAGTCGAGATATACAATTTTTTTGCGTCAACTCGGCGGCTCATCTCAGTGGGTTTTAGGGTCCTAATTGGGTTTGAAACTTGGTATTTAGCCTATTTAAGTCATTTTGAACACAGTGGTGGCCTTGGATTTGTCAAAAACAACCTTATGTATGATTTCTAAGTCTACCCATAGTGTGAAACCGAAATGTTGTAGGATTAGGGAATGCAATGTTATACAACATGTAATATAGAACTTTTAAGGCATATAAATGAAAAGCAAGTATATCAAATGCATCAACTAACCTAAATGTTAACAAAATTCCATCCATATGAGTATCATAATCTCAATTTTCAAGAATAGAATAATAAAATTATACAACCATTAGAAGTCCTATATAAGTCATTAAATCATAAATTCATAAGACAAGTAGAGAATGATTGGTCTTCCTTTCATGTTGTAAATGTGCTAAGAATGGTTGCAAGTGAAAATCCAGCCGAAATCCACACAAAAAGGCAAAAATTGAGAGTTCCAGCAAGATCCAAGGCAAGATATGGCGAGATCCCAAGCGAAATATCACAACTCTCTACTCTCAACCTCCATCTTGTCTCGCCTATGTGAAAAAACGAGATCTCGCAAGATCTCACCGAGATCTCCCACCATGTTTTCCGTATCAAGTTTTGTTGCATATACATTTTGAACAAGATAAATGGAAATCATATTGGGTGTCATAAAAAAAAACAACAACCACAACAACACCCCCCGGGGGGCGGGGGGGGGGGGGGGGGCGCGCGCGCCCCGGCGCCCGCGACCCCTTTTTCTCCAACCGAAGGGGGGGCCCCCCCCCCCCCCCCCCCCCCCCCCCCCCCCCCCCCCCCCCCCCCCCCCCCCCCCCCCCCCCCCCCCCCCCCCCCCCCCCCCCCCCCCCCCCCCCCCCCCCCCCCCCCCCCCCCCCCCCCCCCCCCCCCCCCCCCCCTCCCCCCCCCCCCCCCCCCCCCTCAAAGAAAACTCAACACGCGACGAAGACAATAAAACCACGGTGCCAACAACACCCAAGGAGTTACGAGCAGAGAAAACACCAAGGACAGAAACCGCCCACCACAGCATTAATGGTTTTATATTATATGTTATGTAACCTTGGGTTCTCTGACCACGCACGGCAAAAAAGGGGGGATAAAAAAAAAAATAAAGGGGGGTCCACCAAACCAAGGCCCGTGTGGGTGGGGAAAGGAAGCAAAAAGGGAAAAAACAAGTTGGGGCGCGGGGGGCGCAAAACCCAGGGGGTGGGGGGGGGGGGGGGGGGGGGGGGGGGGGGGGGGGGGGGGGGGGGGGGGGGGGGGGTGGGGGGGGGGGGGGGGGGGGGGGGGGGGGGGGGGGGGGGGGGGGGGGGACATTCTAGATCTCGGCTTCAAGGCTGGTTTGGACAAACAAGGAATACAAGATTTCCCAACTTCTGACCAAATCCAGGTCAAAAGCCAGTTCTGTCGTGGGCAAAACTCGGAATGTCATGTGCTGTCCAAACTTGTGAAAACTATCCAAACTGCTCAAAACTAGCCTGGTCGAAATTGGTCAAAACTTCATATTTTATAGTCAAAACTACCAAGAATTGCCAAAGATGGCCAACTTTCATCTTGATCTCCAGGGAAAGTGAGACATAGAGCCATGCACCATGTAAAGGGATTCAAAAGTAATCAGCTTGTTTAGAAAAGATTATCACCTTTGAGCCTTTTGAGGTGCAAGAGCCAACCATATTAAATTCTGAAGGCATCTCATGTTGAGGGAATATCCCCTTGATGAGGGAAACTAGATGACCAGCAGGCAATGAGAACAAACAGATCACCTGAAGGCAACGGGTTTATGTACATTTTATGAAGCTAGGATAAATTAATGATTAGGCCCCAGTAAACCTACTGCTGCAAATTTATTTCTTCATGCAATAGAAAAATCTCCTGTGAGTGACAGCTAAACTCACTTCTTTTACCCTTCCAGCGGAAAAAAAAAAAGCATTCCTCGCATCTGCTAAACATTAGATTACAGAACAAATATTCTTAATGTAGATGGTGAATTGACTTACTTGAGGGCCTTCCTATCTCATCAGACATTAGGTATATCATTTTAGTATAGCCTAGGCCAATAAACGATTGCCTGAGGAATTAGCAAACAATGAGAAGTTCAGCACTGAATTATTGGCACTATGGGGTGCAGTCTTACTCTTCAGAGACAAGCTCAAATCCTTTTTGCTATTTCTCCTTTTTCCAGTCAGTGAGGTACTCGTACTCTTTCGAATTATTCCATTTAGTCGAGAAAAGATGTTCTAGAATCAATTGAGCTACCATCGAGGCATCTCATCTAAATTTTTACTGCATCGTAACACTACCCACTGCCCTTACCACCATTGACTAGACATTACACTTGTCACTGTCATATCATCGCATGTAAATTTTAGATGCGAACCAGTGTCCATGTTAAAGAAGAACCGTAAACATCCCATCAGTCAAATTTCCTCCTAAGACAACCACCTGAAGTGGATAAAAAATGTTTGCAAGAAGATGAAGTCAGCAGAGAATGGACAGCTAGATACTTATTTGTACCAAAGGTGATGCAATATCAGATCAGTTCAATTGGTTCCGCTTCAACCCAGAAGAACCAGTCCAATGGGGTTTGGTCCAACAATAGTCAGATGTAAATAAATATTTTATTTCAGTATTTAATTTTAGTCTTCAACTTGTTCTAGGATTCCTGCATGAGGTTTTAGACTTTATTTTGAATTGTATCTTTGATTTCAACTAGGATTTGTGTTTTGTTTTGTTTTCTTTAATAGATTGTGTTAGGATACAATTTTCAGGATGATAGAATAAATTGAGCTATGTATGTGAGAGCCTATGTGGCTGGTGTGTGAGTGTGCTCCTCTTCATCCTCTTTTAATCCTCTAATTCTGCATGCATTATAGCACTTTATTGCAGCGCCATATATTAGGACTGGATCATCTGGTATCAAGCCAAAGATCCCATCCGTGCAACCTTCTTCTACCTCTATTTCCCATCTTTCAATGATTTTCTTCATGTGTTACAGCAGTCACCAAAAACAAATCCCTGCATTCATTCCCACTCAACAAATTCCCCATCCCTTTTATCTTCTTTCTGCAATTCGCGACTCTTGCTTATTTCAGCAGCTAGAAAAAAAAAAAGGCAAAGAAAGGGGGAAAAAAGGAGTTTCAGCAGCAACCAGAAGAAGAGAAAAGATAAGGGGAAGAAAAGTAAATCAGAAAAAGAAAAGAGAAGTCGTCATCAAGAAACATCCATATAAAAGAAATGAAGAGAGAATGAAGAGAAGACAGAGATATCAGAGAAAACCAGAGAGGAAAAAAGGATCAAAAAATAACGGGGCATTGTTTCAGAATCCATCTTGAGTCCACCAAAGGCAGAGGGGAAGAAAAAGCAAGAGACAAAGTCCAGACAAGAAGAAAGCTGCCGACTGCAGAAGAAGAAAAAGGGAAAAGAGCAGAGAATAACCAGAGATCAAACGAGAATCTGCCCTCCCCTTCTAAACATCCACTTTTTACCAATATCCCATTATAATTATGATAAAACCACTACATGGATCCAGACGATTTATCCCATCTGCCCAATGAGGGGCTCTCAAAAATGCAAGAAGAGTTTTCTAACTTGACAAGAAGTCAGCCAGAGCTTGCTGATATTAAGAATAATTTCTATGATACGATGTCATGCATGTTACAATCCTTAGTAGATGAATCAGATCTAGCAGAAATTGAAGCCCATGAAAAGCAATCAAATTGACTTGCATGATTCGATCAAACTGATGTTGAAGAATAGTTCAATGGTCAGAATTTGATTGTTAAAGCCCATGAGAAGATTCCCAGTGAAGAGACATCATTCTACAAAAATTATAAGCCAACTGACCTAGAGATGTGTTCGATCATCACCTCGTCAAAGTCAATATCTGTAGATGCCAATATTATGGTGCTGATACTTCCATTTAACAAAACTCATGGGCGAGTTTTCTCAACACTGGGAGAGCTGACATATCAGACCAGTTCAATAGGTTCCAAACCAACCCAAAAGAACTGGACAAACGGGGTTTAGTCCAACAATAATTGGATTAAATAAGTATGTCATTTCAATTTTGATTTTAATCTTCAATTTGTTCTAGTATTCATACGTGAAGTCCTAGACTTTGTTTTGGATTTTGATTTCAAGTTTTCAATTACGATATGTTCTAGCATGTTATTTTCTTTTGTTTCCTTTAAATAGAATGTATTAGGATACAGTTCTCAATTTGAATAGAATGAACTGAGTTATTTTCATGAGAGCTTATGTGACATGTATGACTGTATGAGCATGAGCACTGCCTCCCCTCTTCCTCATTTTCATCCTCTTCTAATTCCGCTGATTCTTCCTTCCTTACAGCACTCCACTGCAACCCTATATATTAGTACTACATCAAAAGTAACAAGGACAAAGACAACAACAGCAATAACTACATGACAAACTTAACTCTTTCTTCCTACTTCAATACTGTAAAGTGACAGACAAAAAAATACAACTGTTGTGACATGATATTCAAGACAAAAAATTAATATCATGGAAACCCCCCCCCCCCCCCATACATTAAAAGTGATAGGGCACTCAAAATAAAATAAGTAGAAAAGCACAGCATGGTGATACACATCAAGAAGTAAGGTCAAGGATCACATCTTAACATTTCTTCTCGTGTTACTTCAATGTTAACGAGAGTTAAGTACACATTATACTTCAAGAGAAAGGAGGTAGAAGTGGAGTTAGGAAACAAGGAGGTTGTATTCAAGACTATCTGTCTGTCTCACCCCAGTGGTCAAACTGTAATTCTTTCAGACTGCAGCAGGATAAACAACCTCTCCCTCTATCTCATCAAATCAAAACTAAAATAAAAAGAAAAAATAGTATAAGTACCCCAAAACTATGCACCAAAAAAAAAAAGAAGAAGAGAAGATTTGAGGGACACCCCAAAATTGTGAAAACCATAAGTACCCCAAAACTACGCAAATTGGCAATGACTCCCCCAAATGTCTCTTAAAATTTGCACTATAATCCACTCGATTAGCAAATTGTTTAAGTCATGTTTAGATAATTCCATAATTCCTAATTGGCCCTATCTCTTGTGACTTTACAGTGTTACCCTTAGCAAAATAAAATCCCAAATAGCATCTTCTTTCTTCCTTCATAAGTTCCTTCTTCTTCCTTTGTTGTCATTTTATACTATAAGATTTGAACAATACAACTAAGGGTTATTTTTCATTTCATCAAACCAGCTAATAGTTCTAACAGAAAAGGGGCAACTTCCAATTTAGCATAGTTTTGAGGTGTCTATCTTTTCGCCAAATATTTTGGGTTGTCTTTGAATTTTTACCTATATATATAAATGATATGACTTAGCTTTCATTTAGATTTCCTTTTTTATTTTAGTTTTTACGAGCAAGAGAGAGAGAGAGGGTTGTTAATCTTGCTATGGTTGAAAGTATTTAAAACTCGGCCACTAAGGCAAGCATATAGACGGTACTAAAGGCAATCTCCTCATCTCCTAACTCCACTTCCACTTTCTTTCTCTTAAGTATGTGGACTCGAATTTCATTGTCATCGAAGTAACATAGGAAGAAAAGTTTAGATGTGATCCATGACCTTATTATGCTTCACTTGTCTCAAAAACATAGTTGTCAAGGCGTCACCTAAGTGTCGCCTAGGCATCCGGGCACCTTCGGAGCGCCTCAAATCAGGGTCGCCTCATTTTCAGACAATAAGGCGACCGCCTTGGGGTATGAGGCATTGCCTAGGCGTTGCCTCAAGAGCCTCGGACGCCTTATACCCGAAGACATCCGCTTTTTTTTCTTTTTAAATCACATGAATGATGCCAAATCGAAGGCATATATTGAATTACTTATTAGATTCCAATTGTAAAGTATCTATTGTTTGAACCTATATGCATATTTATAATGACGCTACATGTGATCTGTTATAATCCCAGATATACCTAGCCCAACTGGATTGGGTCGGGACCGGTCTTGGGCCACTTACGGCACCAGGTCCATTTTATCCTCATCAGGAGTCCTACGTAGCAGATGGCCCACGTGCTCGGCGGGGATATCCAAACGAGATCTATGCCTGTCACGACCTTGGATCTCCTCGAGCCCAGGGACGGCAGGATGTCTGACGGACCTTGCTCGCCGAAGCTCAGGGGCGGCTAAAGGGACCTTTGTCCTGCTCTACAACCAGGAAGTCGCCGTAAGAGGTATGGATCCGGTTTATAAGGAGGGGAGGAGGCCAGAAGCAAGGTAAGCTCTACACACTCCAGCCTTCATTATCTTCAGCTTTCTAACCCTTCAAGAGGATGATCTTCATCATCTCTTGGGGTCTTCTCTCCTCAATGGAGATTGCTATTTGCTAGCCTGGACTAACTCGATCGTCGGAGGTGGCTTCCCGTCCTCAGAGGCGGCCCACTTTCACATTGCTTTGGTCTCAGGAGCTGGAGCTGGATCAGGAGCGAACCATGTTGTTAAGATAACATTTATTGCACCTACATTTGACGCCGTCTGTGGGAAGCGTCAACAAAAAGTTCGATTGTTTTCCCTTTGCTTTGATGCAAACTGTGAGGATGAAGATAGCTTGAAGGTCATTGATTCCCAGGTCTAGGGCTAATCCGATGGCTGACGAGCCAGATGGGTTTCCCAGTTTTGAAGTTCAATGTACACCATCCATGGCTTTTCTCTTCATAAGATATCATCCTTGAATTTTACTCCATTTAAGAGGTTGCGGAGGCGCGTACGGTGTATGTTGGTCACCCAAAATGATCTCCCTATGACGAGCCTCTTAAAGGACCGAAGAAAAGAAATCATGGAGAAATTCTGGGTTGCAGTCCTTTTTTAAGGTCTGAGCCGTCAGTTCACCGTTCATGGTTTTTCTTCTCACAACATTGACTCACAATCTACCCCCTTCCTAATAAGATTGGAGCGGCGAAATAGGTCTAGCGTTGCCACAATTACGAGCGGTGTACGTCAAGACACCAACTTTCTCGGCGATAAGTGGATAACAGTCTTATCGTCATTGAACGCCAGATGATCTGCAATCCTGGGGTACTGAAGTCTCCCTAGGGGGCTACCAATCTAATATTATCAAAAGATTATATGTTGGCATCGAAAGTCTCGAGTCCCGGATGCCACACAGCATCGGAAGGGAACGAGGCAGCTTTCCGGGGTTTTTCAGATGGGTTTTCAGCCGACGAATCATAAGAGAAGATTCAGAAATATTAGTGCACTCCTTACCGAGCCCTGGGGTAGAAATGTCTTTGTACCTACTGTGCGACTTTCAAATACTGAAAGCACTGTCACTTCACCATACCGGAAAGCATGCCCTTTGTCAAAATCCTGCAAACCGGCTTATGAGGGTTTTTTGCCAGAAAGACAAGAGTTTGTGCTGCTTCATTCCTGCCTCATTCGGCGGATGATATTCCTACTTCTCAACAGAGGGACCTTGCTTCTCAGCAAGTGTTTTTCCCTGCAAGCTTCTCAGCTTCGCAGATGTTCCCGCTTCTCAGCAAACAATGTTCCTGCTTCTCAGGAGAGGGACCTTGCTCCTTAACTAGTGATTTTCCCTGCAAGCTTCTCAACTTCGCAGATGTTCCCGCTTCTCAGCGGAAGATGTTCCTCCTTCTCAGCAGAGGGACCTTGCTCCTTAGCAAGCGTTTTTTCCTGCAAGCTTCTCAGCTTTGCAGCAAATGTTCTTCTTACAAGTTTCCCAGCAAGTTTCTTGTAAGTTTCCCAACTCTGCAAACGAGTTTCTACTTCTCAGTAGATGTTCCCGCCTTTTTGGCAAATCGGCGCTAGAAGCAAGGCAATTTTACTCCTCAACAGACAAGAGCCTCTACAGGTTTTCACTCCATGGTGAAGTTTCCTTTGAAGGAGCATCATCCTGAAAAATGTTATGTCACTTCACCAAAGAGTGTGGGGGGCTAAGATATAATAGAAGAAAGGAATAATTCTTATAGAAAAAAGTTAAACTCCAAAGCAATAGCATGCTTGAGAAAAGGCCCTCGGAAGAGGCACTACAAAAAGCTAGTTGTCAAGTTCTCCAAAAAGAGGAGCACCGTCACATAAAAAATAAAAATAAAAAGTTCTTTAAAAGAAGAGGACTATCGTTCAGATGTCCTCGAGAATGGTCACAATCAAAGAGTCGTCCGGATTCAGATGCTGGAGTGGAGTGGGCATTGTGGCTTCACGGGGAGGAGTCGACAAACTGGCCTTCGAAGGCGTAGCATCTTTCGTTGGTCTGTTCATCCAATCGAATACTGAAATCCCCAAGCGTTCACATGTTCCTGCATTAAAGAGAGGGCCTTGGCAGACTTCTTTCAGCAGGCTTTCCGGCAGCTTATCCACCATGAGCTTAAAGGCCTCGTTGAGACCAAGTCCAAAGCCAAGAACCGCAGCGTTAGCCAATTCTTGTTTGTATGCTTTCGAGCTTCTAAAGGCTGCTGCTGCTTCCTCGGCCCCGGCTAGTACTCTAGCGGTCAACCTCCTGATCTCAACCTGAAAAACTTGGTTCTGCTCTTGAGATTTAGCAAGCCTGGCCTCGGCGGACTTTTTGCCTTTTTGGGCTGAGGATAATTGATTCTCTAGCTCTTGAGCTCACAGCTGAAGATTAAATCTTGCCGACTCCAGAGAAAGGTTTTTACCCACCATTTCTTGGTTCAGTTTCTCCACTAACTCTGTCCCTCATCGCCATCTCTCTGGCGTAAGTATTGGGCACTGCTCTCAGTCAACTGACGAATTTGCTCTTTAGCGGCGCTCAACTGCTTTTCTAAAGCATCCCTCCCATCCACGATGGTCTTGCTTTCGGACTCCAGGGCTGCCTTCTAGCTTTGCAATTCCGCGAGTTGGCCTGTCCGACCTGACAATTCAGATGACAGGTGTTTGCTTCGGCGCAAAAGTCCCTCAGTCAAAAAAGCACTTTCATAGACACTCCTGAAAAAGGAAGGTGAAAGCACATGAGAAAAAGCAAAAGAGTCAAAACAACAAGAAATTGCTCAATGGACTCACTCGGCTAGACGAGCGGACAAAAGGTGCAGAGGAAGTTAGTCGGCAGGCGCCACACCATGTTTCAACCACTCCTTGGTTTTCAATATTTGACCAGAGAGGCCCCCTTTTGCGGAGATGTTCCAGCTGGGAGCCCAGGCGGACTCTTCTTGCTTGGGGGGATCTTCAGGAGCTTTATCTCTTCTTGAGGAGGGAAAACTGGTGGCGCCTCGAGAATTTGCGGATGATTTTGGAACTTGCCGAGGAACGCCGGCTTCAGGGACATCTGGATGAGTATCACTGGAGGATTCTGGGACATTCACCTTCTCCACTCTGGGAGAAGCGGAAGGACGAGACATCGGAAAATTCTATCTCAATAAAGCTTTGTGGGTCCTGGTGGAAGGACCCTGGGAGACTTTCTTCTAACTTATCTTTTCGGAGGCAGGGTTCTAAGTGGCACTTGTCGGTTCAGCAGCGGGATCCTTCCCAAAAAGGCTGACTTTCACCTTTTTCTCTTTGCCTCTCATCTGAGGAGAAAATGATGGAGTGAATGGAGGTCTTGGGAAGGCGCGCCTACCGTTGAAGAAGTACGAATCATCTCAGTGGCTGGCGGTTTTGGGAAAACATTAAGTGTGATGTTCGACAGCACCTGGGAACTTGGTGAAGACATAAAAGCTACTTAATCGGGAGTTATCTTTTCTTTCCAAGAAGACTTTTGGGGGTTTCAAATACCTGCCGGGCGCGAGAAGCTTGATCTTTATGCCAAAAAGCTCGCCATAAAGACCAGGGGGCTAGTGTTATAATCCCAAATATACCTAGCCCAGCTGGATTGGGTCGGGACCGGTCTTGGGCCACTTACGGCACCAGGTCCATTTTATCCTCATCAAGAGTCCAACGTAGCAGATGGCCACGTGCTCAGCAGGGATATCCAAACGAGATCTATGCTTGTCACGACCTTGGATCTCCTCAAGCCCAAGGGACGGCAGGATGTCTGACGGACCTTGCTCGCCGAAGCTCAGGGGCGGCTGAAGGGACCTTTGTTCTGCTCTACAGCCAGGAAGTCGCCGTAAGAGGTATGGATCCGGTTTATAAGGAGGGGAGGAGGCCGAAGCGGTGGTAAGCTCTACACACTCCAGCCTTCATTATCTTCGACTTTCTAACCCTTCAAGAGGATGATCTTTATCATCTCTTGGGTCTTCTCTCCTCAATGGAGATTGCTATTTGCTGGCTCGGACTAACTCGATCGTCGGAGGTGGCTTCCCGTCCTCAGAGGCGACCCACTTTCACCTTGCTTTGGTCTCAGGAGCTGGAGTTGGAGCTAGAGCTGGAGCTGGAGCTGGAGCTAGATCAAGAGCGACCCATGTTGTTAAGATAACATTTCTTGCACCAACATGATCAAATGTTAAAATAAATAAAAAAACAAAATCAAAAGAGTAAGTTCTTGACTCGAGTCTCACACTCTCACTCTAATCCCTAATCTCTTTCTCTCTTCCTCTCTTCTTCTCTTCCATTCCCGTGACGACACTCTGCAGCAAGCCGCGCGACAGATGACTTCTTCTCTTCCTTTCTTCCCGCGGCTTTTTATTTAGGACCTACTATGTGTGGTTTGTAGTATGTTGGATGACTAAAGGTAGGTAATATTAGTTTTTTTTTTTTTATTATTATCATATAAGATATGATAGATTTATAATGAATTGGAGTGAATGAGATGTACACTAAAAATTTCACTTAAAACGACCTAACCGCCTCAAAAGCACCTCGGAGGGCGCCTCATCGACTCATTGCCTCAACTAGCCTAAACCACCATGCATCGCCTCATCACCGTGAAAACTATGCTCAAAAAAAAATTCAAGACATTTTTTATATTTACCGGCTCCTCAACTACTTTCACCTCTGGCCTTAGTCTACACAATCTTGTTTTATCTCTCCAATATCCCCGCCAAAAAGAAAGAAAGAATAATAGAAATTCCAAAATTTGAGAAGGGGAGGAAGGTATTGGTTAATCTATAATGTAGCCTTTAGGGTTCGTCTTTCTTTGAGGTAGCAATATATCTAACTGACTTGATGAACAAACCCCAGGACAAGATGTTGCAATGGTTTACTCTTTAGCTATAGTCTCAACTAGCAAAAGGTGTGATGTCCCATTTTCCCCCAGGTCCCAAGTGGATACTCTCTTTATACATTTGTCATTTACTGCAGTTTTTGTTTAAGTTGATAATTGCTTTAAGTTAATGATTGTTTTATTATAAAGAAAGAGGAAAAACAAATAAGATGTTTTGACTACAACATGTATCGCAATGTTGCGCTTGTGTAATTATTTTCTTTTGAATGCTTGATCACTTTAATTCACCAAAGGAGTTTCTAATATTAATTTTTTTCCTCAAATATCATGTCACAACAATTATACTTACTCGTTTGTCACTTTACAGTACTAAAGTTGGAAGGAAGTAGGTCACCCAAAAAAAATATTCAAAAAAGTTAATTTTTTTAGGGTGTCTATGTTTCTCGCCAATTTTCATGTGTTGTCCTTAACCCCAAAACCTAAAACCCTAAACCCTAAACCAAAAGAAAATCTAATCAAATTCTAGTATATAAATTCTCATATGGATCAAAAAGACTACCAACAAAGAAATGAAAATAAAATGATCATAGTAACAAAGAAAGTGATCATAAGAGCTAAAGAAGATTGCTATTATGAAATGTCCACTGCCAATTAAACCACTAATCCCAGCTAGAACCTACGGGGGTTCACCCCAGGGGGACCGAGACACGACTTGGACTCCATGTGAGGCAGCAATGGGGAATCTTGGACAATGAGCGAAAGCCCAATCCAGCAATATTGCAATGCCACTTGTAAAGCTCTTTCGTCAAGTGCGCAATCAAGATAGGACTCGAGGAAGAAGCCCCCAGGTCGTCTAGCAGAAAAGGAAAGGGATGCAGTTTACCCATAAATGGCAAAGTACTCATATAACATTAAATTTTTATTTTTTTTCAAGTGTTGGAAGGTTTGGAACCCGAGTGTAAAAGCACTCGGGAGAAGGGAATCAACAACGGGATATGTACTCCCTTTCTTTGGTTTGGTAAGAAGCTTCCTCAAGGATTGGAGGTTTGTGGTACAATCAGTTGGACTCGAATCCACAAACTTCATGCACGAGGACTTGCCCATCCATCCTTTCTTCTTGTGATGAGCATGATTGAAGCTACATGCATGCCATACCATTTAGTTGATTTGTGTGGCCCAACCACATTGCTTTTGAGCTCCAAGGTTTTTAAACACAACCACTAATCGATCAATAGATTTGTTACATGCCGAGGTGGGGTTGACCCACGTTAGAAGGGCCTTCCTTGCCCTTGGTGTCTGACTTTCTCCTTTCGGGATTCTTTTCACTCTTATTACTTATGCTTCCTTGCCAATTCATTGATGAAATCCGAAAAAAGCCTTGTTCTTTAGAAGATCTATCTCATGTTTGGTACTACATGGTTCCACTCTGCAAGAACTCTAAATTCTTCTCTTGAAGTGATAAATGATCCGCTTGGTGATGTTAAACTAACCATTGCAATCTCATCAAAGCTTTCTTAAGAAACAAAATCTCTTAATTTTTTAACCTCAAGTAAATGTTGGATGTGTTCTCATCAAACCCACTTCAATTAATAAAATGTTCATTAATTTTTTATTACGCATTGCATAATTTAATTGGGCTTGAAGTGGTTCCTTAGGTTTTCACCCAAAATAATTCTCAACAAGGGATAGGACCATAAATCCTGGTTCATATGGCTGTTGCATTTCATATAATTAGAAATGAGTTTTTGGTATAAAAAATATGAATGCATGTAGCATGTGTATATTCGCATGGGGTATTATCGGTTGTTAGAGTACGAGATTCGAACCTATCATTTGACCTTTGAACTAAGAAGTGCTATTTACTTACGGTGTCATCCCGCCTATTTTGGCAACCCAATGGTTGAAGTCTCGTGGACCATATGAGATCCTGCACTGTAGTGAAAGAGATGCTCGACATGGAAACTATAGCCATTGGTTCAAGAATATCAAAAGATCAGAAGTATGTGATTGATCAGACATGTATCTAGTACCAATGTAATTTTTTTAAATTGTTTACAAATAATTTTATGAAATGAAAATTAATTATCTATTAATTTTTAATATTATTCTAAATATTCTTTTAGTGGTATTTAAATACATGCTCAAAGCTCATCATGTGGTCTTAGAATTGTAGAAGGTCTTATATGTAAATTAGAAGTTCAATTTACATGAAGAAAAAAAAACTAGGAAAATGTATAGGCTAATTATCTCATTTTATATAGTAAGGAGTCACATTCTTGTTTTATAGTTGTAGCCTTATAGATTCTACCCTTTCACATTATGGTCGCAAAGGTGTTTCTGTAATCGTAGAAAGTAGATATTCAAACCAGAATTACTTAGCATAGTTTAAGAAAATTGTGTTAACAAATCCAAAAAGGGAAGATGCAATTTCATATAAATGGAAATTATGTTTGAGCAGATTCAAAAAAGAGAAGATGCAATTTTATATGATTGAAAATTTGCTTGAACAAAGATATCCCAGCTGGGACTATAATTACAAGGAAAGAGGAAGTAAGAGACCACACAAATTTGGCTCTTGCTTGATTTAAACCCAATTCTAGGGTTAGGGTTCCAATTCCCTAAAATTGAGGGTTTGCCCAGAATCTTCCAATCAAATTATGATGGAATGGATAGTATGGTTAAATTTGGATTCTAGGTTAAGATGGGAATTAACAAAACCTAAATGGGTTACAGAGGTTGAGATGGTAATAGGTTCAGGACTTATGGGGAACCTTAGAAGTAATTTTAGGGACAAGTAAATTTTCCATGGGTAGTTATAGAATAAGATTTGGTTTGCAAAACTAAATGGGGTGATGAGTGAAATTATGGGGTTTGTTCAAATCCAAGATGACATCCTTTATTGGGTAGCAGGATATCCAAAATTACACTAGGAAGGATGAGAAGGGAAAGAGGAAGCATGCGGTTTGGATTGGAGGGGCGTAGGAATGACTCTTAGAGGACTATGGGTTGGATCTTGAAAGATATTGGGCAATCTTGAATTCTCGTTCGTGCCTTTTCTTTTTCTTTCTTATTTTCTATATTCTTCTTCCGTTTCTTTCTTTTTCTCTCTTTCTTTCTTTTCATCTTTCTTTTACTTTACTATTTTTAAGACTTAACACAAATCAGTAGGGGGTGGGAGAGAGAGCTCAAATGCCTGGTGCTTGAAGGGAAGGGCTACTTCTGCAAGTTTACAATTACTCAAAACTTCGAGGAGTTGAAAAGATCTAACCTCCTATTGCTCAAGTGTGGAAAAGCTATTGTCTTTGAGGAGGTGCTACATTTATGGCACTAAGGTAAACCAAATGATTCATAAAATTTCATTTATTTTATCTTGATCGAAATTGGGATGCAAAAGCGATGTCCTCTGATCCACTTCCATTGTGCCATTGGTTTGAAACCAACAATTAAGGAGCCATAAAAAACACTATGATGTCTAAAAAATACTCATACCCACTTTGCACCACTACAAAAGCATGCATACAAGTATACAACATATAACTCAAATAGCAAAATGGTTATCATGTAACATTTACTGGGCATTCTCTTACCAAAAGTAAAACAGGTTCACTCAATTATGATGTAAGCAATTCCCATGTAGTTTAAGTGTGGCAGACAAAGGCAACAAGTCCCTGCTTTATTCCACCTGGTTCAAAAAAGCAAAGATAAAATATTCACATGAGGGAATTTTCCACAGGATATTTTTTACAAATAATTATATTAAAAAAATGTTTCATTAGCATGTATTGCCAGCAAAAATTCATTGATAACTCAACAAATCCTTGGGCAAAGGTCTCCATGAATTATAGCTGTAGGTAGTTTGTCATAATTCTAAACCTACAAGTGAATTTGTTTTCTGGTCCAAGTTCCTCTCCCCATGTCCATGTAATTCACTTTCAGCACTTCTGTCAATTCTAGACATTTGCTTGCCGCCTGTTACATAATGGAAATGATGCAGCAAATCCAACACTGCAGCTGCAGAGACCAATCTACAACAAAGAAGAACAGGCTTCTCATCAGCAAAACACAGATGCTCCCCCGAACAGAAGATGTCACCCTCGACAATACAGATTAACCAGTTGAACCAACGTAACTCTTTACGCAAACCTCCTTTCTCAACCACACCTTTTACCAAACCACCTACTTCTCTTACTGTGGAATCCTTGACCAGCGCATCACGGCATTCATTGTTGGGGTACTGGGGTCAGCTACATCCAATTTTTTCTTCCCGTTTGATTTGATAAAATATCAATTACAAATCATTGTCATATATGCATCTAACACTTGGGACCAAAAAACATCCTATCTCATCAGCCTGATAGTTACATGAATTCAAGAATTAGGTTACGTGGTCAATCTCAAAGATCCAACTAAAATATTTCTAGTACCAAGGATCTCGAGTTGTCAACTAAAATAATAACCTTTGACATGTCAAGACAGCTAGACAGCTAGTTCATCAGCTCCTTATAAAATAGATGCTGGGAGATCAACTAATGGAAGAATCTTCAGGCAAATCAGACACAATAGTTTATTCAAAAAGATAACTCGTCATACACCAACTAGAAGACAAAGTAATTCCCTTCTCGCACAGAAGAAGTTACGAATGCATAGAGGTGAAGATTCAATTACGCATACATACTGGCAGAGTTAGATCCAAGAATAACGGTAAAAACATCCTACCATGAGAAACAATAGTCTTTCTTCTTCATACAAACATGAAAGGTAACAAAACGCAGTGGACCCCCTCCCCCCAGAAAAGTAAATAAAACTTCTGAGTTCGGATCGCAACGAACCTTAAAGTGAACCCTCAGATTAGATCCCCTGGCTCTACAGGCTGCAAAAATTATCACTATATGAAACAGATCAAACCATGAAAAGATTAAGAATTGATGGCAACATATAGCAAGGGTTTCAACAGAAATGTAAAGGAGCATCGAGCTCGAAATGCTCACGCTTTGGGGAATTTTCAGGCTCCCATGAATACTTCACCTGAAGGATGGACAGAAGAGAACAGGAACCGACATTATTAGCAATATAAAGATATAATCAAACGAAGAGCTCGATTAGCTAGCCTGGCTGCCTGCAAGTTGCAACTGCTGCCCTGCCGCTAACTCTGCGCTTCTCTCTCACACGGTGGCGAGCCGATAATCTCTTCGAGGGTTGTCGCTCCAGTTTCCAAACTTTTGGTGATTAAGTGGACCGACGGTTTTAAGGCCCACCAGATTGTGGGCTTCGTGAGCCCATTAAGTGTTTTTAAACGGTAAAACCCATTTTCCTTTTCTCTCTCTCATTTTTCTTTTCTTCTTTTTTTTTTTTTTTTTTTTTTTGTCAATAAATAAAAGGCATATCATTAAGTGAAATAGTGTAAGCCAAGAAACCTGGACGACAAAGAGACATCAACCATGAATAAAGATGGGATATTCTAGAGAAAGGAAAAGACAAGGCGCTCCCTAGCAAGAAAATCAGCAAAAACATTTCTAATCCTAAGAACAAAATTAAATAGAATCACATTGATATGGAGAAAATATAACCGAACCCGATTCAACCTTGGTTTGACCCTCGACCCCGGTCAGAACGAAAGGAATGGACTCGCTTCCGAGCGGGCCGGGTCCAAAAGGTAGCGTGCTGAGGAAGTAAACTAACTCAGTAACAAGTTCGCCCTAATCCGCTATGTTCGGGATGGATTAATCGTCAAAGAGACGAGTAGCAGCACTTTGCGCAGATGCTTATCGCTATTATACGGATAACTACCACATAACAGTCGTATTATCAAAGGAGTCATCTACTAGTCCAACCTAGTATGGATCTATCACTCAACGAATCTATCCGTTAAGATCAGACAGCTATCCGAAGAAGGCTCAAATACATCCAATGAAGGAGATTCAAAGGTACACTCTATATAAGACATCACCTACCCACAAGGTAGAAGGGACAGATACAATTTGAATCGTATTCTCATTATTCATTCCTTAGCTCTGTACTCAAGCAGAGCCGTTTGTGATTAAGTTCATCAACTGACTTAGCCTTCGGAGGTGGACTCCCGATCCCAGCGGTCGGGCCACATCTAACGTTTGTTTTGCAGATCATACGCAGGAGATCTAAGGACTGAGCAGATTTTGGACGCATCACTTGGCGCCGTCTGTGGGAAACACTTCAGAAAGCCATGGTTACCAGATCATCAACAGCAACAGCAGCGGCTGCGGCGGCCCAGCAAGAGGCTAGCATTCAAATTCCCGGAGCAAATAATTCAGATTCCTTAAGGGAAGTCGACCTTTTGAAGTACGGGAAGATGGTGGACAGGGAGGTAATAATCCTCCATATCCACTCTAGTATCAACTGGATCAACTGAAACTCCAGTTATTGGAGGTGAGTCAGACGCTCCGTACGCTGACCAGGCAAGTGGTGGCCCCACAAGCACCTAATCAACGTGATGCTAGAAGGCGCGCATTACAAAGGGAGCAAAGATTGATCGATGACTAGAATGTTGGTCAGAATTTTCAGGAAGGTGACAGGAGGGGAGAAAGAGAACCTAGGAGAACTGGAGAACTCCCTAGGAGAGATGATCTGTTTGAAGGACTGCAGGGAAGCACAACCGATTCAAATACGAGGTCGGGTGCAGGAGTACGAACTCACTCACCAACCGATTCAAATACGAGGTTCGGGAGAATGATTGTGTCGTCGGAGATCGATCAACGCATATTGGTCAAGAATTGGCCAATATTAATCAAAAACTTTGACAATTGGCGAGAGGGAGAATAACTGATGATATCTATTCGGTTATTCGAAAAACTTCGTTTACCGAGGCCATAGCCGGATATCAATTTCCTTACAATTTCCGTTTGCCAACCTTTTCCACGTTCGATGGTTCGGGAGATCCCACCGCTCACATCAGTTACTATCAGCAGACTATGGCTGTTGCGGGTAATTCCAATGAAATCCTTTGCAGGGTTTTCGGTTCATCCTTGACTAGAGCAACACATAAATGGTTTTCGAATCTCCCGTCGGGAAGGATCGTGGATTTTGAAGAATTGGCACGCGAATTCATAGGATGATTCTAGAGTGGAGTCCATATAAAAAAAAAAACCGAGGAGACCTTGTTCACTATCAAACAAGGGAAAAGTGAATCGATTCGGGAATATCTAAAAAGATTAACATGGTCACAATGGAGATAGAGAATCTAGATGAACAGGTAACTAAAACTGCTTTGTTCACTGGACTCACTAACTGACGACTCTTGAGTTACTACTTCAAGACATGCCTACCACTTATGCTGAATTGGTGCAAAGGTGTCGAAGCCAGGCAAAGGTGACGGAGATCCTGGATGCATGCCATGGGGATAATAAAGCCTCTACAAAAGAACAGAAGGCCCCTGAGAACAAGCAAAGGTCGAAGCAGAATGTTCGTGATCAAGTTGGAAAGCCTCACCAAGCATGGCGACAAAGATCTCCCGGTAAAAGTGAGTATACTCCATTAAATACTCCTCGGGCTGATATCTTAAACATTATCAAAAGACAAAATATCTTGAAATGGCCACCAAAGCTTCCCACAAAGCCTGGGGAGCAAGATAGAGAAAGGTATTGCCGTTTCCACAAGGATTACTATCATTATACCAATGATTGCAGACATTTAAAGGCAGATATTGAAAGATTGGTATCTCAGGGACATTTGTCCAATTTCGTCAAAGGAAGACGAACAGAACCGCGAGACACAGTAATAAAAGGGAACGTTTGGTTAGTCCAAAACAACCGACAGAGGCTCCTAAATCTAAGAAAGGTAAGGACGTGATCGATGCCACTCGGTCGCCCATACTAACAATATTTGTGAAACCCAAGCCTAACCTTGACCCGGAAACTGATCGTGTCGCTAACCAATCAAAAATAAAATCCTATACTAATCTAGCAAGCAGAAAGTACGGGGTCGAACTATGGAGAACTGAAAGGCTAAGTCACTAAGATTGAATTCAACAAAACTAAATTTAAACTAAATCTACTAACTAATGTAAAGTGTTAACTTTGAATATGTGAAGATCTTTGGGATTTCAAATCCCCAATGCTTTTCCCTAATCGATATAACTCTACACTTCAAAGTAAATTAGGGATGGTCTTCCTAGATATGCCTTATCTTCGCAAGACTATCGTCCTTCGCGGAAGCTTGGCACGCTTAGTTCGCTGAGCTATAGAACATCTTTGGCCAAACTCAAACGCAATCAACTAGAAGAGATAGAACAATCAAATTAATAAAATAAGCATGGTTCATCTACATCCCAAAGAAAAGGAACTAGCTACTCATTATCACAAAGTTCATAAGAAAAATAAAGATGAAACATAGGGAGAGAGAGAGAGAGAGAGAGAGAGAGAGAGAGAGAGAGAGAGAGAGAGAGAGAGAGAGAGAGAGAGAGATGTGGTCTTCTTCTTCAGCAATGAGAGATGAGAGCCGCATTCGCCGTCTTCCCCTTCTCTGTGACTGGCTTCTCTTTTATGTCTCCCGCACACAATGAATCCCTTCTCTTTACCCGTAGATTCGACCTTTATTCTTTCGGAATTTGGAAAAACTCAAAACTGGAAAGTTGTAGATATTTTCAATATCGTTCCATAGTATCTTGAATCATCGAAATCCAAGCTCATACGAGAGAGATATGACCAAAATACTGAAGGTAGGTCTGTTTACCCGATTTTCAGATTTATTACCAATTTTGTTCCTTAGACCTCCACCTATTTCCAATTTGGCTAAGATCTCACTTTTCATGATTTCTTGAGCAGCAAGATTGAATGCCATGATTTAAAATCCACCAATATCTAATATATTTGCCAACTTTACTCCATATTATCTCTAATATCCAAAATCTCCTTATTCCTGAAAAATACACAAAATTAATACTCAATTAGATCTCTTTAATTAAATAAGTATGGAGGAATTAAATCAAATAAATAATGATAAATGCATGATTATCAGAAACCCTGTTGTTTGTAGGTCCGACAACCCAAAGTAAAGCAAGAAGTCAGCTATGGGCCATCCCAGTGGAAGACTTGGTGACTGGCTTTGAATCCATGAGTGTTGATGTCAGTGTTCCATTTATGGAAACTGTATCCTGATGAAGATCGAATTAGTTGATGGACTTGGAGTGCTCTCTGTCATGGTTCAAAGGCATTTCTACCTATTAGGTAAGTCACTTGGTGTGTATGCAAAACCCCTTGATGTTTGGATTTAATCTGAGCCTTCATTTCCCTGTTTTGGTTTTGTTGTTCTGATTGGTCGACTCATTGGTCGACTGGACCAGTCGACCAATCCAATCGACCAATGGGTTCTGTTTTTGCTAATTAGGTCTTGCTTGCTCTATTTAAGTTCAATCTCGATTCTACTTCGTATTTGCTGCCTCCAAACTCTTTGGAACGTACCAGAGACCTCTGCAAGACATCTTCCTTGCATCCTTGGTTGATCCCTCGCAAGAACTCAAGTAATCTTCTTCCTCTTGCATCAATAGGTATGTCTACATTCTCTTATTCTTCTTCATCTTTGATTTTCTTTCCTTTTTGGGTTGAGACAGTAGAGAAGATGCTACATTCTTTGTTGCAAACATCTCTTTACTTATCTCTCATGATTTCATAAGGATTAATGGTTAAAGCAATGATCTTAATTGTTGTGGGGAACTAAGGTCCCGAGTCCCCCCCTCGGGAGAGATGCACCTCCCTCGGGCTGGTGCATCTCTTCCCTCATAAAGGGTCCCGAGTGCCTCACTCGGGACAGATGCACCCCTCTTTGTTGTCTGATTTCTTCTTTGAAGAAGGTCCCGAGGGCCTCATTCGGGAGAGACACCTCCCATGTGGGACGGCTCACCTCATCCCTAAAGAAGGTCCCGAGGGCCTCATTCGGGAGAGACACCTCCCTCTTGGGCAGGTTCAATTATTCGTTGGAGAAGTGCCACACTTGGGAAAAACATATATCTATATCCAATTCTAGCATTTCTCAGAAGACTCTCTTGACTAAGTCAAGAAGAGTTAGTTACGCATAAACACTCAGCATTTCTATTCCGAGAATTGGGGAGGTGAGTCAGCATAACGGCGTTATCAGGTGCGACAAAGAAGGAGCCGTTATTCCACTACTCCACTCACTCCTCAACTATCGATCCGGAATTTAAGGAATCGCCGCCTCCAGTGTAACTTCTATATAAACCTACCTCCTACATGGAGAAAGGTAACGAGAACTTTCATCTGAGTACTTACTCATTACGTTCTTGAGAACTCTCTCAAGAACCATTATTGTTGCCTAGGCTGACTTGAGCGTCGGAGGCGGTTCCCCGGCCGAAACTAGGCCGGACCGTTCTTGCTTTCTTTGTGTGTGCAGGCATCCCAGTTATTCCAACTTGGTTGGAGAACTCTTAAGGTGGTCATCTCAATATCCGGCTCTCGAAGAAGTTCTAGACACAACATTAATCATGATGATTGCAAGCTTTTGAAGGAATCATGATCTAAATCATAATCTTGTCTTCGTTCATCTTTTGATTTAAATCCTGATCTTCTTAGATCTATTTTATTGATCATATTAGTAGTCAATCTCTGTGTTTTCTTTACAAGATTTATAACCTATCAATCTCTAGTTCTTTCTCCTTGATCATACCATGTTCTTTCTTCTAGAACCATGATTGATCTAATTATGGTAACTTTTGTTTCCTAGTTTGTAACTTGAAAACTTGATTCGATTAGTGTTTTGAAGTTCTCTATATACGAGGATGCTGCCATTGTAGTTTACCCCTTGTTTAGTACCCTTTTGAACCACCAAATTCGGTTCTTTATTCTCAAAATTCTGATTTTTGAAGGCCACTGTCTCGGTTGGTTGACTCATTGGTCGACTGAGGCAGTAGACCAAGTCAATCGACCAATGAGTACAGCAACCCCATATTTGGTCTGTTTTGGATGTTTTGATATCTTTCCTTCTAGGTATCTTTCCTAATATGTTGCATACACTTGTTTAGGACCTTCTTCTCAAGTTTTGTCAATATCTTACTTGATTCCTTAAGATTCCTTTGCGAGTTATAAAAGGTAAGGATGGTTACTTCCTTAACTACATAGATTGCATATCTTAGTTTCTATATTTGAATATCGTTAGTTTATTTCTTTAATTAGATTCTTACAATGTTATACTACTGTTGTACTATCTTGATTTCATTAGCATTACTTGTTTATGATTCATGTATGATTTACTTATATATTATACGCAAGATATATATTATTATTGATTTCTTTCCATATATGAAGTTACTATATATGTGATGTTATGGATTCATGTTTGTGTATGATTAAGTATGGTTTGGAAAGGGGAGGTGTCTTTTGACACTTCTGTCCTTGGACTACTACGGGAATATTATGGGATGTTTCCAGAGATGCCCTTTGGACACCTTCCTAAACTGTTGGATGACATATTTAGGACTGTCTAGTAGTGTTTGGCTAGGATGTCCCGTTATGTCAGACCCTAATCGGAGGGATATTGAGACCGAACGACCCGTGGTAGCAATGGGGATTCATGGGCGCTCAAGACCGGTAACCAATCCTTGAGAGGACAGGAATCACATTGTCGGGACCATTTATCGGTAGGGTTGCATATGGTTAGACTTGGGCTCACGGGCGCTCAAGACCGGTAACCAACCCGTGAGGGGACGTGAGAGCTTCCGTTTACCATATGTGGATGACCTATAGGGTTGATGAGTCCGTAGTCAGGGACTATGAGGACTCTAGTGTGAAGGATACCGGAAAGGATCGCCTGGGGCGATGAATGGATGTATCTGGATCTGACTTGATGTAACTGAGTAGGAGACTTGCATTTGGCTAGGCTTTGACCCTGACATGTGCCGGTACTTAGACCAATGGTGATGTGAGAGAGTGGTGACCTAACCCCCAACCATGGATTGTCCCGAGGGATGCAGGACCCACTACCAAAAGGCGTTGTGTGATGAGACCTTCCTAAAGAAGTACGGTGTTATGACTTAAAGCTTGTCTGCCAATAGAGACCAGCATACATAGAGTTAGAATCATATTGCATCATGTGTTTCATATCATATAGCATTTTACTTTGCTTTGAAATCCTGCCATTTATGTTGTTATGGATTAACTGCCTTTCTGAGTTTCTTTGAGACTCATTCCTTTTGTACAATGTTTTGTTAGACTACTTTACTGTGTTCCGAGTATCATGACTGCTCGTATGAAGAAGCGCAAGGAGAAGAGGCATATCTCCGGGAAGGTGATTGCGGTTACGACAATTACACTGAAGATTCTGCGGGTGGTTATGCTGCGTACGATGCTTAGTCCGACCATAGAGTGGAAGCTCCCTTGCGCCATTTTTGAGATTTATACTTATAGAGATGTCGTCTATAAGATTGAGAACAATTTAGTTACTTATTGTACCTATTATTGGGAATAGTTTTCATTCCTTTTCCTTTTCTTTTAGTACTACTTTTCCGCTGGTTGTAGAGTGGGATTCCGCCTCACTTTACTTTATTGATTTGACATTCTGATTATCTTTCGTACTCTGATTATATATGATTTACTCTTTCCTTATTTGGATCTTTGGTTTATCTTTTGCACATTGATTATTATTGTTCATGATTATGTTATTGTCTATGTGGGAGGCTGATTACCTTGATACTTGGTCTTCGGGGCTGTGGATCACACACTCTGGTATGCCAGGTAGGGTACCTGCTGGGTGGATGTGACAATATTTGGAGGTCTCGAACCTGAGTCGCTCTGGAAGCTGAAAGCCAAATCCAAGTTTGTTGGAATCGGAGAAACACAGAAGCGAAAAAGGCCGAATGGTGAGGGTTCGATCACCTTCGGCGAGGAAGATGAAAGAGGAGTCTGTTTACCTCATGATGATGCCATAGTCATCAAGGTAGAAATCGCATGCCCGAGAAGTGCATAGGGTGTTAGTTGACACCGGTTTTGCTGTAGACCTTTTATCTTATGCAGCTTATCAAAAGCTTAAAGTGGATGAAGACTTCATGGAGCCGTCATCTACACACTTATATGGCTTTGCAGGATCATCCACAATAGCAGAAGGATTGGTACAACTAGATCTGTCGATTAGAAGCTTCCCCAAAGAAGCTACTGTTCGGGTAAATTTCTTGGTGGTTCGAGAACTTCCGGCTTACAACGTCATTCTCGGAAGGCCATCATTATCAAAGTTAGGTGCTATAGTTTCAACAAAGCACCTGAAGATAAAATTCCCGACAGAAATGGGAATTGGTCAGGTTTCTTCTGACCAGAGAATTTCTCGACAATGCTATGTAGCATACTTGAAGGATAAGGAGGGCCCGAGGAAGGTAACTGCGTTACCAATAGAAGTATGAGACGATCGGGATGAGGTAGAGATGCAAAGGCTCGAGCCAGTTGAGAAGTTGGAACAAATACAACTGTATCTTGATAACGAAAAAAGAATTACTTATATCGGGTTTGAGCAGCTGGAAGAATTCAAGAAGGAGTTGAAGTCTTTTCTTCAGCAAAATAGCGATGTGTTCGCGTGGTCTGTAGAGGATATGCTAGGAATTGATCGGCAGGTTGCAGAACATAAACTTTGGATAGATCCGAAGGTGAAACCGGTAATTCAAAAGAGGAGAAATTTCTCCATAGAAAAGTATGAAGCCATTCGAAGTGAGATTGAAAAATTGAAGAACTCTGGTTTCATTGAACCTATAGAATGCCCAGTCTGGTTGGCCAACGTGGTGATGGTCAAGAAGGCAAATGGAAAGTGGAGAATGTGTACAGATTACACAGATCCCAACAAGGCTTGCCCAAAAGATTGTTATCCGTTGCCCAGCATAGATTTGTTGATAGATGCCACGGCAAGATATGAAACATTGAGTTTCATGGATGCATACTCAGGATACAACTAGATCCTCATGAACAAAGATGATGAAAAGTTTACGGCTTTCATGACTGATCGTGAGAGTTTCTATTACAAGTCATGCCGTTTGGCCTGAAAAATGCAGGGGCTACTTATCAAAGGGCTGTCCACAAAAATTTTAAAGACTTGATCGGGAAGAACATGGAAGCATATGTTGACGATATGTTGGTGAAGAGCACTGCGAGGACGAAACACATTGAGGATTTAGTGGAGGTATTTTCAGTACTACGGAAATACCAAATGAAGCTAAATCCGGAAAAGTGCGCCTTCGGAGTCTCGTCAGGCAAGTTCTTGGGTTTTATGGTATCATAAAGAGGTATTGAGGCTAATCCAGCCAAAATACAGGCTTTGATCAATATGAAAGCGCCCAAGACTGTTCGAGATGTGCAATGCTTAACGGGAAGAGTAGCTGCGTTAAACCGGTTCATCTCACAGTCGGGAGAAAAGTGCCTACCTTTTTTCAAAGCACTCAAAGATTTGAGGGGCAGTAAGGAGGCGAAATGGACTGAAGAGTGTCGGAAGGCTTTCGAAGATCTGAAGGAAACACTAGGAAGACCACCGCTACTGTCCCAACCAGAAAAGGGAGAAATTTTGCAACTATATTTAGCAACATCCCCCTCGGCAGTAAGCACAGTACTCGTTCGGGAAAAAGACAAAAAGCAGTGGCCAATCTATTATGTTAGCCACGTATTACTCGACGCAGAAACACGGTACTCTCAAATCGAAAAGCAGGCCTTGGCTCTTATGATAGCAGCCAGAAAACTACGGCCGTACTTTCAAGCTCATCCAATCGAGGAATTTACTACTTTTCCCCTTTGTAAAGTTCTTCGTAAACCTGATTTGTTTGGAAGAATGATAGCTTGGTCGGTCGAGCTCAGCGAATTCCAAGTAAGCTTTAAGCCTCGAACGGCAATTAAAGCCCAGGCATTGGCCAACTTCGTAGTAGAAACTACTGCACCAGCGGAAGAGATTGTCAAGCCCACTATTCTGACAAAAATATTATTCCATCCTTCTTTTGACGTTTATTAGTAGTCATGGGATATTATTCCATCCTTCTTTTGACGTTTATTAGCTTCGCTGAGACTTTAGTTGTCCATTTTCCCTTTCATTTTTGGGAATTGGTTGTAGTCTTCATTTGCTTTTGATCTACCTTCCACTTGTCTGTGGAGTGAATTTTTCGCCTCACTCTACATTTGATTGGTATCATTTTCCGCACTCTGATTGTATTCTTGAACCCTATCTTGATATTTTGATTAATAAAGTTAAACATTCGATTTATTCTTGCTTTTGATTATATTATTGTGCTAAGTGGATATGATCGTTCCTAAACTTGATCTTTGGGCCTGTGGATCACTCCTCCAGGTATTCCAGATAGGGTACCGGCTGGCTGGATGTGACAGGCAAAGTCCTCATCAGGCATTCATGGCTAGGGATTAAGTCAACACTCTCTTACCACGACCATTGGCAATGAGTACTGGCGCATGTCGGGGTTTCTAATCCAATGCAAGTCATACTAGTAACTGTAACAACCCCCGTATTTCTAATCCAATGCAAGTCATCCCATGAAGATTAAAAATCCTAATTTCTTCTTTCTTCCATGTTGGGATAATCTGTAAGAACCGGGTTCGGTTCGGGTTGAGTTATGTTGTGAACCAGATCTGGTTCAGGATGTTTGTAGAATTAAGTTTTATGGTTCAGCTGGGTTTGAAGAGTCAGATTCACGAAATTTAGATTTGGGGTTTCTTGTCTCGCGTGAGAGCCTCTGGCGAATCCCTTCAGAGCTTCGGTTTCAGTCTTGTTCTTGGAGAAGATGATTGTTGCTGCAACTTGATGTTATGTCCGGCGACAATGGAGAGCTCTCGACAGTAGATGAAAGAGAAATTGTTTAGGGTTTGATTACTCTTGTATTTCTCTATTTCGTTCTTCTCTGTTTTGGTTATTCTTGGCCGGCGATCGTTCTCAGAGTAAAGATTGCCGCTGCAAGTCAAAGACCTAAGGCATATGAAGGCTGCGACGAAGGCATCATATTTGGTTCTCTTCGATTACCTCTTTGTGCTTTGATTTCTCTGTATCTGTAAGTATTTCATACGATTTCACATAGTTGATTGGACTCACACCTGAGTCCCGGAGAGTAGGTCCTTAGACCGAACTCCGTAATCATTCTTTGTGTCTCTTATTTGCTTGCTTTGGTATAATCTCGATCGAATCAACCACCCCTACAATCACATATGAAAAAGAAGTGTCTATTCATTAGCAAGGAGGTCAATCTTTAAAAAAAAAAAAAAAAGATAACTCCCTAAGCCTCTTCTTCATTGTTGCCCGAGGGACCTTGGTCGGGAGGACTTTTCTCAGGATCCTGAGAAGAGCCTTCCTCAAGAATTACATTGTCAGAGTCCTCTTTAGCAGCAGCTTGTGACTCGGCTTGTGACTTCTCCTCTGGAAGCGCCGGCTCGTCAGCCAGATATGCCTCATATTGTGGGTCAGCTGGAAAAGGATCATTTTCTTCCTGAGCCCAGTCTGGAAGATCCATGCCTAACTTCCCGAAGACCTCTTTATGGCACACCTCACGAAAGGGAGCAGTATTGAAGGAAGGGATTGATCCGAGAATTCGCTCCCAAACGTCATTCTGCCCTAAGCGATAAGCTTGAATGTTGTAGGCACCTAGCAGCTCAGAGAAAGGTACGCTGTTCAGGTATTTCTGAACACACTCCTTCCGAAGCTCTGGCTTGATATGCTCGGGCTTGCTAGGGACCGCCCACTTCAGATATTCTTCGTTCTCCCTAATTGAAATTCAAGCCTGTCACCAAACAACGTGGCAACTTCTTTTTGCTTCCTGGCCTCGTGCTCGGCAGCAGCGACACGAGCCTTCGAAGCATCAAGGGCCTCCTTGAGGGAGATTACTTCTTCCTCATGCTTTCTTTGCAGCTCCTCGACAGCTGCAGTCAGCCGATCTATCTCAGAATTGGCCTTGGCCAAATTCTCTTCACAGGTTTGCAGCAAGGAGCTGTTGCGGCCAACCCGGCTCAATGCTTCCATGTGTTGATAGAAGCTCAACACAGCATTCCTGGGAAGGTGGAAATTATCAGAAGAAGTCATAAGAAATTATGAAAAAATAAATAAGCAAGAAGACCAGTACCTTGTGGATTGACTAACAAGGGCAACGTCATCCAGGTTTTCAAATTCCTGGCGATCGGAAGGAACAAGACTAAGGGAGCTCCACTCTGCAGCTTTCTCAGGGTCCCGAGTCACCCTGTCGGTCAACTTTAGGGTCCACTGGGGGTGAAGACCTCCTCACAATCCGTTGAAGTTTTGGATTTTTTATGGGAGGAAGCATCAATTGTATCATGCCTCCTTTTGGTTCGGGCGAAGGAGGACACATTTGACCTCTCCACCATTGGCTTCTTCCCTTTACCCGAAGCATCAGCCACGGGCCTGATATTCCTGATACCCCTGTAAGAGGGGTCGGGAGAGGGAACAGAAGCCTCTTGATCAGCGGTCAAGGCTCTGGGTGATCGTTGCTCGGCTGTCACAACGACCCTAGCGGCTTTCACTCGCAGGTTCTCGGGGTTCATTCTTGGAGGCACTGCAAAGAAGAGAAAAAGTTAGAATTAAAGACATATCACTTCAGTAAAATTAAAGGATGATGGTCAGAAGCTCACAATGAGCCAAGCCCCAGTACTGAAGAATGGAGTTATACTCCACCTCAAGTCCATGTATCTCTTGATACCATGAAATGGATTTGATCTTTCTGACGGCCGCCTCGTCTTCTTCGTATAAGGGAAGGCCTCGGTTATTCTCGGAAGAAGAAGTACACCGCCTCCAGGCGGTCGGGAAGTTAAGATCCGATGGAGGTGCTCGACAGAAAAAGTATCGTTCGCGCCATCTTTTGTGGTTAGAAGGGCAAGTTCCTTTGGCAAGGATGCTGCCCCTCTAATCAAGTTCAGCCTTATTGCGTTTGGACAGAAAAACCCATCCGGGAGGATGGGAGATAGAAAGAACATGAAAATGTACAAAGAGGGAAAGAGATGGTGTAATGCCAAGTTCAGAACACAAACCCAAGAAGTCGACGATGAGACGCCAGCTATTGGGAAGGAGCATTCCGGGACAAATGTCCCAATGATTCAGAACTGTGGAGAACAAAGGATTAAAAAAGGGAAAGCGACCCCGCTTTCCAGTGCATCTATGTACAGAGAAAATTCACCCGAAAGGGTTGAATCAACCCTCTCATCAGGATGGGGAGCCCTAACCTGATAGGAGGAAGGAAAATCAAAATCTTGGATGGCTGAAAGAAGGGTTTCCTCCTTGTAAATGGAGGGAACAGAACCAGGTCCGCTATTGGACCTGGAAGTTTGAAGCTGCCTAGAAGACTCAGCAGTTACCCTAGAAGTCTTGGAAGGTCCAGACTCGAGGAGAACAGAAGAAGTTTCGGTTTTTCTCTCTAAACCTTTTTGAGAAACTTCAGCAAACTCGCGCCAGAGGACGGTTAGGGTTTTGTTATCACTATCCAAATGTTCGGAAGGAGGAGAAGCAAAAGCTTCATTACCACTACTATTACTAGAACTGGGTACCAGAGAAGCCCTATTATCCGCCATTACTTGTTTCAGTAAAACTACAAAAAGAAAAAGACCAGTAAACTTACTGATTCAGTGAGGCAAAAGCTTGAGAGCAGGAAGGCGCGAAGCGGACAACAAATGTTCAAATTCCGAACAGGAAGAATGAAACCTACGAAGACAACGAACCGCTTTTAAAACACCCGCATGAGTGTTCGAGAATCAGAACGATCGAGATTGATTCAAAATCAACGATCGAGAATAGAAGACGTTTTGAAAGTTTGAACTCACGAATCTGAAACAGGCGTTCGGAAACCGTCGTTTGGATTATGTGAGCCACGACAGATCGACTGCAAGGAGACACGTGGCCTCACACTCACAACGCTCGAGGAAAAGTGACCACCGCATTAAATGTGATATGACATTTAATGGAACACGCAGAGACTATCGCCTGACGAAGAACCCAGTTAAAAACCAAGCCCTCGGGATCGACCGAACGCTTGGTCTGGGGGGCTTGTGATATGGAGAAATTATGATCGGACCGGGTTCATACCTGGTTTGACCCTCGACCCCGGTCGAGTCAGAGGGAACCGACTCGCTCCCGAGCGAACCGGATCCAGAAGATGGCTTGCTGAGGAAGAAAACTTATTCAGCTACAAGCACGCCCTAATCCAACTTATGGATTAGGTTAATTACCCTAATGATGGCAGACTCGAATTGACGGCTGCGAATAATCATTATCGAAGGGATAATCATCGCATAACCTAAAGGTTATCTCAGGAGTCCTCTACTAGTCCAAACTAGTAGAAGTCTATTGCTCAACGGATCTAACTGTTAAGATCCAACGACTACCCGAAGAAGGCTCAAGTGCATCCAACGAAGGAGATTCGAAGGTACACTCTATATAAACCTCACTGCCATACAAGGTGGAGGACACACACAATCTGAGACTCAGACTCAGATTCAGATACAGACTGATAGATGTAAACTATCAGAGGCTTACGATCTAGATCACCTTTCCCCGCTTCTTTATTCCTTAGCTCGTGCTTCTAGCAGAGCCATTTGTGATTAAGTTCATCAACTGACTTAGCCTTCGGAGGTGGACTCCCGACCCCCGCGGTCGGGCCACATCTGACGCTTTCATTTTGCAGGTCATCGAGAGGAGATCTAAGGGCTGAGTAGATTTTGGACGCATCACCCTGTTCAAACTGAACTGCAATTACAAAATCCAATTTAACCCTGACTGTAAATACAAAGTGTCTTATGAACACCTCTATTAGTAAATTACAAGCTGGCGGTGCTGAAAGGTTCCTGTGAAACCCAGCCCTGACCCTAATCCGGAAACTTTGTTATTTGTAGGTCCAAAGTGACCCGAAGTAAGGCAAGAAGTCATCTTTGGGCCATTTCTGTTGAAGACTTGATGGCTGGATTGGAATCCATGAGTGTTGATGCTAGTGTCCCAATGGTGGAAACTGCACCCGGATGAAGATTGGATTAGTTGATGGTCTTGGAGTGGTCTCTGTATTGATTCGAAGGCATTTCTAACTCCTAGGTATGTCACTCTAGGTGTGTGCAAAACCCCTTGATGTTTGGACTTGATCTGAGCCTTCAATTCCCTGTTTTGAAGTTGCTGTCTTGATTGGTCGACTCATTGGTCGATTGGACCAATCGACCAATCAATCGACCAATTGATTCTGTTTTTGAAATTTGAATCCTGTCTCTTCTATTTAAGTCTAATCTCGGGAATACTCCGCCTCCTCTCGCCTCCTAAGCCTCGGAACGAGTTAAAACCCTAATCTTACTCATTCCCTTGCATTCTTTGGTGATTTCTCGCAAAGACTTGAAGAATTTTTCATCTTCCTACGGCAAAGGTATGATTTCACTCACTCTTTCTTCTACCTCTGAGTTTCTTTCTTTAATTCTGTTCTTCGTTGAGATCAGGAAGATGATGAAGCACTCTTGTAATCATCAATTCTCTGATCTCACCATATTCTTTAAGACTCATGATCATCATCATGATCTTAAACCCTGCCTGTTGAATTCTTGAAAACCTAACCCTAATCCTTTGAAACCCTAACCTGTGTGATTGTTTGGAGAACTTTTGGTAACCTACCTTGTGAAAGGGAAATCCTTTTTGGGTGACATTGTGTTAACCTAAAACTTAATCATCTATATTTTTCCTGTTTTGATTTGTCTTTGTTCATCCAGATCTCACAATTATTTGTCCAGGGAGCCAAAAGGGTGAAACCCTAATTTTCTTGGATCAAACCCAGGAACCCCCTTGTTGATCATGTTAACCCAATTATTATGTTTTCTTTACTAGATCTGAATTCTTTCATATCCTAGTTCATTATCTTTAATTTTTCTATTTTTCCCTCCTAACCTATGTTCAACCTAATTAGGTTAACCTCATGATTTCTAGGTTGTAACTTGAGAACTTGTTTTGATCTATGATTGATGTCCTCTATACCCTAGGATACTACCATGATAATTCCCCTCTGATTTGTACCCTTTTGAACCATCGAATTCGGCTCTGGATTCTCAAAATTCGGATTCTTGCAGGCCACTTGTCGCATTGGTCGACTCATTGGTCGACTGGTCCAGCAGACCAATCAATCGACCAATGAGTACAGCAACCTCAATCTTGGTCTGTTTCGATTGATTTATGATCTTTTCCTTTATGCATCTTTCCTAACATGTTGTGTGCACTTGTTTAGGACTGTCTTCTCAGGTTTAGTCAAGATCATACTTGATTCTTTAAGATCCCATCCAAGTTAGAAGGTAAGGACAGTTAATTCCTTAACTGCATAGATTACTTGTTCTCTGGTTTCTACTTTATGAAACTATGAGATTACCTACTGTTATTGAATTTTAATTCTGATCTCCTACTGTGGGAACAGTAGCACTTGTTTATATTGTCTTTTTATTATTCATGATATATGAGTTACTGATTATTGCCTAATCTGATTTCTGCTTTTACATTCTCTTATATATGATGAAGTGTTGACTGTGTATGTCATGATTGATCTGAATGTGTTTGTTTAAGTTTGGTTTGGGATTGGGAAGTGTCCTTTTGACGCTTTTGTCCTTGGACATTATCGGAAATAGTATGGGATGTTTCTGGGGTTGCCCATCGACACTTTCCCGAATCAATGGTTGTCATACCTAGGGATGTCTAGCAGGGTTTGGCTAGGATACACCCCTGTTATATCAGACCCGATTCGGAAGGGTATTGAGACCGAACGACCCATGGTAGCAATGGGGATTCACGGGCGCTCAAGACCTGTGAGTTATATCCGTGAGAGGACGGGAATCACATTGTGGGGACCATTTATTGGAGGGTTGCATATGGTTAGACTTGGGCTCATGGGCGCTCGAGACCGGTGAGTTATATCTGTGAGGGGACATGAGAGCTTCCCGTTTACTATATGTGGATAACCAATAGAGTTGATGAGTCCGGTGAGTAATATCCGTGACTCTAGTGTGAAGGATACCGGAAAGGATCCCGAGAGGGGAGGAATGGAAGTATCTGGAACTGACTTGATGTAACTAAGTAGATGACTTGCATTGGGCTAGGCTTTTCCCTGACATGCGCCAGTACTTATGCCAAATGGTTGTGAGAGATTGTGTTGACTTAACCCCTACCATGGTTTGTCCGAGAGGGATGCAGGACCTATTACCAACCGGCTGCCCAAGATACCTTAAATGGTTGAGGGAACCCAAGATATCTTATATGGTTGAGGGTGTGAGCGGACTTTCCTTAAGAAATACGGTGCTATGACTTAAAACATGTCTGCCATAGAGACCAACATACATAGAGTTAGATGCATTCATACTTTATCTGTTTCATCTCGCATTGCATCATGTTATGTTTTGCCACATGTTATCTATGATGTTATGGATTAACTACCTTACTAAGTTTCTTCGAAACTCATTCCTTTTTGTATATTCTTTGTTTAGATTATCCTGCAGGTACAGATTATTATGATGAGCAAGACAGGTGAAGCGCAAGCCAATGAAGCGTATTACACGCAAGGTCTTGGCGACGATCAAGATTACTCGATGATCCCCGGCGGATTAAGCTGCGTACTACTTTTGAAAACAAGCATAGAGTTAGAACGGATTCATTGGATTGACGAAGTCCATACTTATGAAGACGTTATCTATAAACTAGAAGACGCTTGATCTTAGTTTATTTCTTAGTACATTTGTTTCAGTTGTAATTCCTTTTGATTTTCATACTACGTTCCACTATTTTTGGTAAAGTGAGTTTCCGCCTCACTTTACTCCTTTTTGATATCATTGGATATCTGGTATCTTTCCGCACTCTGATTATACTGATTATTCATTTTTGTTTTGAACCTTGTTTATAATATTAAAACTTGAATTATTTCCTGTTTATGATTATGTTATTGTATATGTGGGAGGATGATTTCCTTGATACTTGATCTTCGGGGCTGTGGATCACACTCTCGGGTATGCCAGTTAGGGTACCGGCTGGGAGGATGTGACAGTTCCAGTCCGGAAAAAAATGACAATTCATAATATGTTCTATTTGTGGCCACTAGGACTATACATGACTGAAAATTTAAATGGTAAACTCTTGATTTAAATTATTGTACATCAGCTGGATTGGTCACAGCTCAGAACATTGGCTGTTTGAAAGGTTGACTTATAGGACATAGGTACAAAACTTGGTAAAACAATTGCATATCCATCCTCCAATAGTACTCCCCTCCAGCCCTATTACACAACCAACACCACCAGTTGCACCCGTGGCTGCGGCCATTACCCCAACCATCATCTGCATCACCAATCAATTACTCAACCAGACTTTCCAGTTAGTAGTGAGATGTGATCTAAATTTATGACTTAGCTAGAACACAAACCCATCTTGGGTGAATAAGATAAATCTGTGTATTGTTTGTGTGATGAGTAAGAAATTACCTGGTCATTCCAAATCATCGCCTAACAGAAATTGAGGAGTCCCTTGGACGAACAAATATCGCCGTAACAAATGGATAAAAGTATAATCATGTAACATTAATATAACCAATTTAAGAGCAGAGCGCAAGCAACCCCCACCAGAGGCAAAAAGGATGCAACATAGAAAAGAAAAAAGAATACAATACCTCAATAGAATCAGGATGAAATATTATCCATTTCTAAAAGTAAGCAACATCCAAGGTTTACACACCCTATGGTAAGAAACAAGAACCAGATGTCCATATATTTAACCACTGTTTTTAGAGTTAAACTACAAAAATAGTTACCCCAACCACTCTCATAGATTTGGATACCCCCAAAGAAGAAAATATCATAGCATAGTTCAATCCAATACCCCTTGCACTCTCAAGTGTATTTATATACATTCTCATGTATGGCCATGTATGTGTAGAGGTTAGTCGCTCCAATCCAGAATCAAGAACCTAGCAAGACAAGGCCCAAGAGTTATGTACACTTATATTTAGTAGGGTGCTTGATAGCTGATTTCCACCAATTTTGGACCGATTCATAGTAACAGGGATTCAAAACATGTGTTTGGGCTTTGGATTTGTCCCAGTTGATTCAAATCTGAATGAATAGTCAATCATAAAAATTGTCTAGATAACCACCAAGTTTCTTCCTTCCTCTTTTGGATAGACCTCTTTGGTATAATCCTAATCTAGAAGTCCTATGGAATGCGTTCACCAAGAACAAAGACCAAACTAAAGCAAACCAAAGCCATAAGAGGGTTAAAGGCTCAACCTCCCACGGGGAGGTCTTGGGTTCGCAATCATTCGGCGGCATTAATTATATAAAAGCTCCCTTGAGGATGTAATCGTGGTGCGCGCAAGCTGGCCCGGATGAACCTCATATCCAAAAAAAGCCATAAGAGGGGGGGGGGGGGGGGGGGGGTACAAAAAAAGGGAACAGAATTGAGCAACACTGCCACAGAATGTAAACAATAATTTACTTAATAAATTATTTGAAAAACTGAAAACGTATATTTTTGGATAAATTGGAAACGATAGTTAACACTCTTGGATCTTAGATTTGGAACTAATAAAGTTATTGATTCAGTTCTGGTCTTGATATCATCTTTATGAACCGCTAGAGAACCGGACCAACACCCCTAGATAGGTGCTTATGGTAATTGTGGAGGGGACTCATTCTTGCAGAAATGCTTCCTCATTAAGCTATGCAACTTATATTTTCTGCATCTTTTGACAGTATTAGTGGTTGAGACCTGTCGAGAATTGATGGACAAATTAAGAAACTGAATTAAAACCAAATGTATAAATATGGATTTCGAATCCAATGATAAATTATTTTTTTGGCCAAAACAAAAAAGTAGCGATTATATTAAATGAAAGAGTTTAGGTCAAAAGACCTATAAAAATGAGAGGAATCCGTAAATAACAAAGGTGGTATACCCCACCAGGATCTGTCTAGAGATAATCTGCCGGCACCCTTAGCCAGAAAATCCGCAAAGTCATTGCTAGTTCTAGGAATATAACTAAAAGAAACCCCAGGAAAGAAAGAACAGAGCTTCAAAATATCACTACTAAACTGAGACACATTCAATCTAAAGATGAGTGGAGACCCTGGAGAGAACTAACTATAGGTAAGTAGTCCGAATGAATATGCAAATCAACCGCTCCTAAAGAAGCACCCAAAATAATATCATCTTTAATTGCTTCAAGCTCAACTAAGGTTGTTGAAGCACTATGATCACATCTGCTTTGAGCCGCTACAAAACCACCATTATAATCCCACATGATGCACCCTCTACCTCCTTTGTGAGAAGTACTATCCCATGATCTATTAACAAAAATCTGAAAAAGAGCAAGTTCTTCAGAAAAGATATGACTAGGCCTTGGATAAGGATCCCCATGAGCCCTTTGAAAATCCATAATATGAGATTGTATATCTACACATAGATAAGAAAAAGTAGTCATTGTATGAATTATGGAGGCATCAATCCCTCTAAAGAGTGTAGCATTTCTAGTATTCCATATACACCAAGCTAAGACACTCCACATCTAATTCACTAGGGTTAGATTGTCACAACCATTGAACTTTATTTTGATAAAATCCATCCAATCAAATAAATTTGTCCCTAAAAAGTCTGATGTATTAATACGGAGGGGGGATAGTCTCCAACACTCTTTTGCATGATGATAAAAAAACAAGGCATGACATACATTCTCCGAACCATGACCACAAATTAGACAAAGAGGGGTAAGTGAAATATTCCTCGAGAAAAGGGAGCTCTCAATTGAAATAGCCTCATATGAGGATCGCCACAAAAATTGTTTAATCTTTGGAAGAGTAGGAATCTGCCAAATAGTTTTCCAATATATTGAAGAGGAGGAAGAAGAAGCAACATTACCTTGATCATCAGCCATAGCTAAACATTGATAATAAGCAGACTTCACAGTGAACTTACCATCCTTTGTTTTGTCCCATATCCAAGAGTCTAAAGTATCAGGAGACAATAACGGGATTGTTAAAATAGCTTGAACCTAACTTGGAGAAAATAGAGACTGAAGTAAAGGTAATTTCCAATGGCAAGTGTCCCAATCAATAAGCTCTTGCACCCAAGATGGACTATATCCCAAAGGGGCACTGTTAATGCCATGGAACGACAAAGAGGGAAGCCATGGGTCCTTAAAAATATGCACATTAGCACCATTTCCCATTTGCCTAATAATGCCTTGTCTGAGAATATCTCTCCCAGATAGCATACTTCTCCAACCCCATGAACAATTATTTGGGACACGACATTCAAAAAATGGAGTGTCTTTAATGTATTTGCATGCATCACCTGGGTCCATAATGAGTTTGGGTTGGTTAAAAGTCTCCAACTTCGTTTGGCAAGGAGAGTTTTGTTGAAACAGTGTACATCCCTGAACCCCAGGCCTCCATCTCTTTTTCCCTTGCATAAGGTTTCCCATTTTACCCAATGAATACCCCTTCCTTGATCATTTTTCCACCAAAATTGTCAGATCCTTTGATTCATTTGTTTGCAAATTTCATTGGGTATGAGAAAACACGACATAGCATAGACAGGAAGTGCAAAAGCTACTGCTTCAATTAAAATCTCCTTCCCTGCATGAGAAAGCAATTTCCCCTTCCACCCAGATAATTTAGAATCTAGATGCTTCAAAATAAAAGAGAAAGTCTGCACTTTAGATTTTCCAATAGAGGAAGGAAGACCCAGATAGGTTCCATGAGAATTAACCTCTTTAATATCAATAGTAGAGACTATATCAGTCCGGAGGTCATGAGGGGTTCTGGTACTAAACATAACAGCAGACTTTTTAGGATTGATGTGAAGGCCAGAGACTTGTTCATAATCTCGCAACAAAACATTTATTTGTGATGCATTAGAAATAGATGCAGGGGAAAAGATCATGCTATCATCAAGAAAAAGAGATGGTTAATTTCTGGAGCAAAACGGGAGAGCCTCAAACCCGAGAGTCGAGGGATACCTAAATTGGAACTAAGCCTTTGTGAAAAAGTCTCTTGGCAGAGGATAAAGATGTAAGGGCTTAAAGGACAGCCTTGTCTAATACCTCTTTGTGGCACAATAGTTATGGACAGGGCACCATTGATTTTGATTTGATATTCAACAGTAGTGATGCACTGCATAACTCATTGAACCCATTTAGAATCAAACCCTAGATGTTTCAAAGTATGTTCAATGTATGACCACTCTAATTTGTCATAGGCCTTGCAAAGATTCAGCTTAAGAGCCATATATCCAGATTTGGATATGAATTTGCGCATAAAGTGTAAGTACTCATGAGCAAGATTTATATTATCGGAAATGGCACGACACGGAACAAAGGCACTTTGAGTCTCGACTAATAATGGACCTCAAAATGGGTTTTAATCTATTAGCCAAACATTTTGCTATGACTTTATATGGAGTAGTGCATAGACTTACGGGTCTAAAATGAGAGACATTCTAAGGGTGGGTTTTTTTTTGAGAATTAGGGAAATAATGGTTTTATTAAGACTGCGTAACATATATCCCCCATTAAAGAAGTGTTGCACAGCAAAGGTGAAATCATTGCCAATGATATCCCAGTGCCTTTGAAAGAACCTAGCAGGGAGCCCATCATATCCAAGAGCCTTGGTGCCCTTCATTTGAAACAAAGTTCTTTTAATCTCATAAGAAGAAAAATGTGAGCAAAGAAGAGAGTTATATGACGCTGTAATACATGTAGGAGTGCTACTGAGAAACTCCTGGGGAGGGATAGGGTGAGAAGTGGTGAAAAGGGAATTGAAATGAGACCATATTGCTGAATTGATTTGAGAGTCTTCAGATAACCAGTTACCTAGATGGTCTTTAATTTTTGTGATAGAATTTCCTACCTCCTTTGTGCAGTGGAAGCATGGAAGAACTTTGTATTTCTATCACCTTCTTGTAACCATTGGACTCTAGATCTCTGGCACCAAAAATTTTCTTCTGCTAATAGTTTTTTCTCAATTTCTCTCTTCAGCTCAAATTCTTCCTTAGTAGAACTCTTAGAAATAGATTTGGTCTGACACTCTTCCAACAGTTGTGATAACCTAGAAATTTCCTTTGAGGCATTATGGAAAGTATTTTTACTCCATAACCTTACGGATCTTGTGCAATTCTTGATCTTTTGATGCAAATTGTATGCAGGGGAGCCAAAATTAGGTGAGTTCCAACCAATGGAAATTTGAGAAATAAGGTCAAGGTGATCTTCTCATTTGGTCTCATAATGAAATCTCAAAGGGCGTTTGTTTGCAGGGTGTAGGGAGATTTCCAAGGAGGTATGGTTAGAACCCACCATGGCGTGTCTATGGCCTTGAACACTCCCATAAAGATCAAGAAACTCAATATTTACGAAAGCCCTATCGAGACATTCCTTTATCAAATCCCTCCCCTGTCGCTTGTTTGACCAAGAAAACTTAGGCCAATGCACTTAACCTCAAATAGGTGACAACTATCAATGGTCATTCAAAATGCATCTAATTGTGATTGGGGTCTAGGGACCCCTCCCAATTTATCATCATTTGACAATAATTCATTAAAATCACCAAGAACAAGCAAAGAGAAACTTACAGAGGGACCCAATTATGACAATTCATACCAGATCCACTTTCGATGCTCAACCTGAGGGTGGCCATATACCAAAGTGATTCGGAACACTACACCAGATGAGGAAATGGTAATTTGCAAATCTACAATATTTGAAGAAGATGAAAGAATATTGATTGAAATATTATCATTCCATAAGATACCAATACCACCTGACAAATCAATGGAGTTAACAGAGAAAAAATCATTAAACCTTAAAGTCCTTGCCACACGATGCATCATAGCATTGTCTTGTTTTGTCTCCATAAGAAAAACAATGCTGGGCCTCCCTTACTTGCATACTTTTTGCAGGTACTGCTGAGTCAGGCGTGGGCCAAGCCTCTGGCAGTTCCAGGATAGAATCTTCATGACCCCCTTGGGGGCTGAATAAGGGCAGCTGCCTCACCCTAAGGAGTTGTTTTTCAATCAATGTCACATCCAACTTGAAAAGCCTTGTCACTTGGGTATTTCCAAAGATGGGTCCAAATAAATGGGCTTTGATTTTGAACCCAAAATGGGTATTAGATACCGCAAACTAGATGACCCAGCAATCTCTAACCGGTTCAGAATCGGTTCAAGTTCATCCCGACTCCTTAGGGCAACCAAGGAATTTATGGAATACCAATTATGTCCTTCATCTCTTTGAGTTGCAGAGACTCCGACGCTGACATGCACGGAAGAGTATACCATCTCTAAAATTGAGAGTTGGATTGCAGGTTTGTAGGCACTTCAATCGGTTGATCACCCATTTGATTAGAAGAAAAAAACCGTTCAATTAGTGTGCCTTGTGCAAGAAGGAGGAAAGAACTCCATTGAAACCCGTACGCTGAACTTGTGATATCAGTTGCAGAAGAAAATAGAGAAGAAAGAAAAAATAAATGAATAAAAAAGCACAAGAGAAACAAGATAGATGTTAGAATTTCAATGAGACACTTATTAAATTCTATAGATACTTAGAGACACGACATAAGCAAAAGCATTGAAACTCTGAGATTAAAATACTCAATAATGCTAAGATTAAAAACTCTGTAAGGCTGAGTGGCAGAAGTATTTGGTGCTATTCTCAGAGTCACCTAATTCACGGAATAAACAAAGGTAAAGGAAACAAAAATGCACTGGGAAAACTAGATAAACCAGTGTACTCAAGAACTTTCCGGTGAAAGTTAACAAATGTCCCCGGCAGAGACGCTAAAAAACCTCCACAGCAAGGTACAAAGCCCACAAACTGGATAAACCAGTATACTCAAAACTTTCCGGTGAAAGTTGATAGAAGTCTCTGGCAGACCTCAAGAACTGGGTAACCGTGCCCCTCTCTGCAGGAAGAGAGTTGAAACAGATGAACCCGGCTATCGCACCCAGTCATAGTCATGCTGCAATGATAAATTATTGTGATAAAAAAATTCAACTTATTGCATCTAGAAGAAACAGTCCTGAGCTTTGGCATTTATTACACAAAGTTGCCACTCTTGAGACTGAACTTGCATCTTCTTGCCTACTGTTGACGGTCTGGCTTTTTACCATGATGAAAGCAATGGACCTTAAAATCTGAATGAATAGTTGAGCATAAAAATTGTCTAGATAACCACCAAGTTTCTTCCTTCCTCTTTTGGATAGAACCTCTTTGGTATATATCTGTTGGTGCAAGAAATGTAATCTTAGCTCCAGGATATGCTCCTGATCCAGCTCCAGCTCCAGTTCCTGAGACCAAAACAGTGAAAGTGGGCCGCTTCTAAGGACGGGAAGCCACCTCCGATGATTGAGTTAGATTTGGTCAGCAAATAAAGGACTCCATAGAGGAATGCAGACCCAAAGAGATGATGAAGATCAAGCACTTCGAAGGGTTAGAAAGCTGAAAGATGAGTGGACTTGAGTTTGTGTGGAGCTTACCCCTTTCTTTTGCCCTTACCCCTTGTATATATCGGACTCTTTGGGGATGACGCACTGGCCGCCCTGTGAGACAACGGTCTTTTCAGCCGTCCCTGTTTTTACGGCGTATAAGAACCTTCAGATATCCTGTCGTCTCAAGGCTCGAGGAAATCTCCGACCAAGCTATTCCCTAAACAGAGTTACCTCCTCTTGCGGGTATCCGGTCCAATACGTGGGCCTTATGTTACGTAGATCAGTTATAAAATGATGAGCCGGCCTAAGGCCCCTTGGTCGTTCCAGAACTAGCCCCAATACTATTCTCCTGGTCCAGAGATGGTCATGACAATAACAATATCCTAATCTAGGAGTCCTATGGAATGCGTTCACTAAGAACAAAGACCACACTAAAGCAAACCAAAGCCAAAAAAGGGGTGGGGGGGTGGGGTCAAAAAAAGGGAACAGAAGCAACACTTCCACATAATGGAAACAATAATTTACTTAAATCTTCTCTTTTAAGATCCCTCGAGAAAATTAGACAAGAAAAAAAACAGAAAATGGAAACAGAATAGAGCATACAGAAAACAACCATACACAGAATTGCAGATGAATCCGTCGATTAGTAAACACTATGGAAATAGAGGGGGAAAAATGAATTCATCTATTTCAGAATCCAGACTATAATCTATTCAAAACTCAAAAAAAATAATATGAAAGCCATTAAAAACTTGACTTAAAAAAACTCCTACTGATGTCAAACTCTAACAAAGACACGGAAATTTAAATACTTAATTAGAAACAAAATTAAGCAATGCCCTGTGGTCACCAATTTCCAAAACCAAAAGAAAACTCTATCACCAACATGATAGGTGAAAGGTATTGTTCTACCTTGATGGTTCAAAAGTGTTCGGGAGCATATTGTTCTCCCTTGATGGGGAGCTGTTTTGGATTCCCACCAATTTGGGTGAAGCCACCATCCCTTCCCACCGTCCAGGAGTTGAGAAAGGTTAGGAAAAATTCAATAAGTACCATTGAATTATAATATTTAAACATGATTAAATAGATTATAAACAGACAGAGATTAAATAGTTAAGTTTTCTATGTAAATATTTTTTTCATATATATGAAAAACAAAACAAAACTGGCAATAACTCAATAACAGACTGATAAGATCTGACTAAAACAAATGAATAAAAGACTGAACTGCACCAAACAACTTATTGGTTCTCGTTTGGCATATAACATGAACAAATTCAGTGCAGCCTGACTGAAACTGGATCAGACCAACCAATTGAATCTCCTAGTTGAGGAAGGTGATTCAAAGGAGCAGAATTGATGGCATTGATAAAGGTTCAGCCAGAACTGCTAAAAGAATTCTGCCAAGCTATAGCAAGTGATTCATCTAATGTTATGACAAATTCAGCAAAGTTATACTACCAGACCACCTTTGGTACCATTTCCTTAAAAGTGTTGCTTGTATAAGTGGTTAGCCCATAATCAGTTTTCTATTTTGAGAACCTCATTATTAGTTTCGATAAAAAAGCTCTCTTTTCTGGGATTTAACAACAGAAGGCCCTCGGTTTTGGGACAACAAATGTAGCTTCAAGGTAGATATATATATATATAAATATAATATATATATATATATATATATATATATATATATATATATATATATATATATATATATATATATATATATATATATATATATATATATATATATATATAATATATATATATATATATATATATATATATATATATATATATATTCAAACTCTCTTTTCTGTCCTTATTATTTTTCCAAATACCAATAATGTTGTACTATTTGTTATTTCTTTAGTTATTTTTGCAAAGATAATTTGGACATTTTAGTCATGAATTATTATTAATTTATCATTAATTTTAACCCTCACATAATTTATTTCTCGATTTCTCTCTCGACCTCTTTCAATCTCTCTCAAAGTCTGTCGCTCTTTATTTCCCTCTCCCTCTCCAACTCTCTCTGAATCTATGTGTTTGTTCTCTCATTGCAGAAAGATAATCAGAAGTCCGAACGATGGTGAGAAGAAGGATGATGGGGGAAGAAGGAAAATGGATCGATAATGGGGTTTTGAAGGTCGACATGCATTGCGAAGGATGTGCCAAGAAAATAAAGCGGGTTGTCAAGTGTTTTCAAGGTATGCAATCGATTTGATCTCTCTTGTATATTTTTGAATTCTCCTCAAGCAATAGGAATCAAGAACTTCGAAAATCATGAAAAAAAGATTGGTGGAACAATTCCTTTTTCCCTCGGATTCCTTCATAATCTTAGTGGGGTGTTTCTCTTCAATAACAAACTATCGTCGAGTTCAATACCTTCATCACTTGGTAGGTGTCATTTGCTTAAGACCCTTGATTATACCTTCCTTTTTGAGGATGGATGATAATGGTGGTTTTGAAGGTCGACATGCATTTCGAAGGATGTGCCAAGAAAATAAAATTTGATCTCTCTTGTATATTTTTGAATTCCCTCGGGTATTATTTGTGGATGAATGAAAATTGGAAAACTTGAAATGACGAAGTCAAACTTCAAAATCTCATGGTTCGGTACTCATCTCGACCATGCTTGTGTTTAAGCAAAAGGTACTCCACCCTCTCTTTCTCTCGAATTCAAAATTCAAATTCAATTTAAATCGCTCTAGTTACCTATTCTCCCTTAAACTCTATTCCTCTTGTATAATTTTCTACATTTATTCTTGTTGGATTTTGGTTGCTTCATGTTGTGTTTCAGCAAAACGGCGGTTAGGTACGCCTCCATCTCTGGAGTTCAAAATTCAATTTACATCTCTCTAGGTCCTTATTGTCTCTTTTAACTCGTTCGTCTTCAAAATCAGATTGTGCTTCCCAAAGTGACCACCAATGATTGTCTATTGTGGAATTGTTGGTAAAAAAGAAAAATCAGAAGAAGAAGAGGAGTCTATCATGCCTCTCATTGGTTGTTCTCTTGTTCGCATTAATCTTCCAATCTATCTCATGTGAAGAGTTGGATGGAATTCAAATCATTCAAGCTGAATACCGTAATTTTATTGATACTAATCGGATCTTGCGAGTTGGAATGACAAGTGACAATGGAAATTGTTCGGGGAACTTGGATAGGAATCAAGTGCTTCAGAGGACGTTTATATCAATCGAGCCCCCTAGGAAAGGATAGTTTATATCTTCTAGCATTTAGTCCCGCTCTCCCACCTCTTTCTTTTCATTTCATAATTTATCAATTCTGAATTAAGTTTGTCGTCCTGAAGAACTATTTGAATATTCAGAGTTGGAGATCAAACTATATATTTTAATTGTTGGATTATACTTTTTAATTAAAATTTCCCATTCTAGAATATTTTCAGTTCGCTATTTGTTCTACCCTTCTCGACGTAACAACATAAATGCATTGGTTCATTGCAAAGACACGGCTCACGTGATTACGAGAGAGAGTCTTCACGGAATAAGGATAAGGAAAGAGAAAAAGGGAGGGATAAGGACGAGGGACGAGAGATAGGAGGGATTCGTGATAGAGGCCGTGATCGTCGAGACCACTATAGGGAGCGGAGTGACAGAAGAGAGCGCGGTCAAGATAGAGAAGATGATGATCATCATCACCGAACCCGAGATTATGAAAGGTATGATTTTTGAACCATGTTCCACTCCCACGGTGTATGATAGCTACTATAGTGACTGAAATTGGTAAGGTATTTTCTAGAACTCTTTTTTTTTAAGGACTCATGTGCCCCTGTTGATTCCCCTCGTCCCTCTCTTCTTGTTGTAGTTGGCTTTATTTACACCATAAATATGACTTCTATTGTGGTTTGCTCTACTAATAACATAAGTACGACAAGTGCATGATGGAATTTTAATTTTGATCCATTAAGATTTTCTCATCTCCACTCAACAAAAGCCTTAGTCCTTGAGGTGGGCATTAAAGAAAACTTCTTGGGTAGCTGATATCAAATGACTTTATAGCAAGATGATTGAGGTTTGTGAGATGCATTCTTATGCTGTGAAAGGTTGACTGCATGTGGTTCCATGCATTCAACATCCCCCCCTGCGCCCCCCAACCAAAAAAAAAAAAAAAAAAAAAGAGAAGAAAGAAAAGAAAAGAAAGATGCATGACATAAGATTTTCTTTTTTCTCGGTAAGTGTGTGGTTATCTTTAGAGGCAGGCCTTGGTGCAATGGTTGGGTTGAGGATTCCTAATATGAACACAACTCCTAATAGAACTCAAACAGTTGTATTATATAAGAAAAGGACAAATTTGAAGACATAAATTTAAAAACTAAACGGATTTTCGGATTAAGGTATGAATCCGTTCGTTCCACCTTAAGCATTCATGCAATTTGCAATTCTCATGTTGAAATTTAGTTAATCTTACGTGGTCGTCATTGTTATCTTCTCTAAAAGTTGTTTTGTTTTATTTACTTTTATTATGTCTGATCACTCCATTGAACTGAGATTACTTTTAAGAAAACCCGATGAAATCGAATGGAAATTCAAAATTGAATTTTATTTCTTTATTTTGAGATAAGAAAAGGGAAAAATAGAGATAGAAAGAGGGAAAAGAACAGGATTGTAGAAACTAACTCTGATATAACTTCGTCGGTTTCACTTAACATAGTTCTTTATCTGCTGATGCTCCAACACCTTCTTGATTTTGGAATCATATGTTCCGAAATCTTGCTGTTCGATCGCATCTTTGGTTTAAAATCCATCATATTATTCTGCTTCTAGGACTTGCAATAGTTCACCGATAGAGTCGGTGTGCTACAGGAAGTAACAGAGAGCAGAGAGACAGATCGCAGAAACAAACCCAATCTCTTGGAAGAAAGAAGAGAGAGTGTAGAAACAAATCAAGCCACCATTAAGAAAGACGAGAGAGAGAGAGAGAGAGAGAGAGAGAGAGAGAGAGAGAGAGAGAGAGAGAGAGAGAGAGAGAGAGAGAGAGAGAGAGAGAGAGAGAGAGAGAGAGAGAGAGAGAGGCCCTGAGAGAGAGAATGCAGCACTAACAACGCTGCTTCGTCTTTCTCATAATAGCCGAGTCTACTTAAGAAAGGAGAGAGGGAGAGAGAGAGAGAGAGGCCCTGAGAGATATCTTTCTCATATCTTTTCTATATATATTGAAAGACCATAACGGATCTGTTATGGTTTGAATTCAATTTTTGAATTCAAGTTTTTAATTTTGAATTCAAATTTAAATATTGTAAACAAATCTTGTACAACAGCCATGTTTATTTATAAATACATAAGACTTACCCATCAAGGTTAGCAACCTACTTATCAAAATTAAAGTTTTTCTTTGCATTCTTTCATGGTATTAGAGTTAAGGTTTTGAGATTTTTTTTTTCTTCCAAAACACTACATTTTCAATGGCCACTGCTAACACTCCATTCCCCATTACCAATCTCTCCAACCTTGTTTCTGTCAAGCTTGATGGAGCAAATTATCTTATGTGGAGAGAACAATTAGAATCCATTTTTATTACCTGTGATCTTATGCATCATCTTGATGATACTGGATCAATGCCAAATCAAACTATCACTACTGGAGAAATTCAAACGCCGAATCCAGCATTTCAAATCTGGAGAAAGAATAATCATTTTGTTCGAGCATGCATCAATGCCACCCTCACACCGTCTCTTTCTTCTCATATTCTTGGCCTTCCAACAGCGAAAGATGTATGGGATTCTCTTGCACAACTTTTCCAACAACAGTCCACTGCTCAAAGGACTTATCTTCGCAGTGAATTGCAGATGATCAATAAAGGAACAAGCACAATTACGGACTATCTTCACAAAATTAAGTCCATCGCTGATTCCTTAGCGGCAATCAATGACAAGGTAAATGACTCTGACTTGGTAGCATATACATTAAATGGTCTTGGTTCGGATTATCTCACTTTCATCATTACTGTGGAAAATATTACCCCACCCGTTACCTTTACCGACCTAAGGGCCAAACTACTTACTCATGAGCAACGGTTACGCTGTGGCTATGGGAACACCCAATCAATCTTAACTGATTCCCATTCCCCTACTGCATTATTTGTTACAGATCAGCCTAAATTTAATCGGCCTAATAATAATATTAATTCCTATCCACCCAACAACGTAACCCACCTAGATCTGATTTTCGAAATTCATCAAATGGCCCTCCAAGATCTCAAAATTCCTATAACCGACCAAACCAAAACACCTTTAATACTAATTCCTTCAAATGTCAAATATGTGCTAAGCAAGGCCATTCGGCCAATAGATGATATTTCCCGTTATGCCCAGTGTTGAAATAATCCTAATCCACCACCTCATTTTCCTTATGCTGGCTTACATGGTACCCAAAATACCCAACACATTACACCACAGAATGATGCATAGTGGATACCGGATTCAGGTGCTACCAACCATATGTCATTTGATCCAGCCATGCTACAGCGATCTGCCATTTACAAAGGAGAAGATCAGGTTTCAGTTGGTGATGGTAAGAAACTCCCTATAACTCATATAGGCTCCTCAACTTTGAAAACAAATTTAAATCATTTATCTCTTAATGACATACTAATAGTTCCCCAATTGTCAAAGAATTTAATTTCCATTTCTCAACTTACATCTGACAATAATTGTTCTGTTGAATTTTTTCCATGGGGTTTATGTGTTAAGGATTTGGAGTCAGGCATCACTCTACTGAAGGGTCCAGTCAAAGATAAATTGTATTCTTTCTCGGCCAATGTTGTCCCTCCTTTGGCTCTTTATGGAAATAAAGCTCCTTCTGATATTTGGCATCGCCGGCTTAGTCATCTTTTTTCTGCAGTACTTACTCATTTGAGAAATAGTGTCTTATTTAATTCCTTTGAAACACTTAGATCCAATAAAATTTGTGACGCTTGCCAACTTGGCAAACATCACAAATTACCCTTTCCTATTTCAGTTAGTAGAACTACTCAACCATTACAGCTTATTCATTGTGATTTGTGAGGTCCCACTAAAACTTTGTCAATTAGTGGATTCAATTCATATATTATTTTTGTTGATGATTTCAGTCGATTTACTTGGTTTTATCCTCTGCGATTTAAATCTAATGCAATTCATTGTTTCAAGCATTTTAAAAATATGGCTGAAAACTTGCTTTCTACTTCTATTAAATTTTTTCAAAGTGATGGAGCCTTAGAGTTAACAAGGGGAGCTTTCAAAAACTATCTTGATGAATGTGGCATTGTATCCGAGGATTTTATGTCCTCATACTCTAGAACAAAATGGAGTTTGGAAAGAAAACACAGACATATTACGAGAGATGAGTTTATCCCTTCTATTCCAAGCTCACATGCCCAAAGCATATTGGTTAGAAGCCTTTACTATTCTGTTGTCTATTTAATAAACCGGTTACCAACACCAAGATTGCAGAGAAAATTTCCTCATGAAGCACTGTTTGGCTTCAAACCAGATTATTGTTTATTGAGAGTTTTTGGCTGCCTTTGTTACCCCAACTTGACACCCTACAGAGAAGACAAATTATTGCCAAAGTTTAAGGCTTGTGTCTTTCTTGGTTACAATCTCTATCACAAAGGTTATAGAAGCTTAGATAAGGATACTGGCAAGGTATATTTATTCAGACACGTTATTTTTTAAGAAAAGGAATTTCCCTTTTCAAATCCCCCATCACATCAATCATCAAACAAACCACCAGTCGAACTTATTTCTCTACCTGTTTTCATCCCACACACCCCACCAAATGTGCCTTCACTCACTTCACATTCTTTTTCACCTATTTCAAGCAATCAACCATCACAAACAACCCTTACAACATCATCACCAGCCATATCAATGGAAAATCCAACCCACGATGTTAATCAATCCTCACGAACAATAGACCAACCACAGCCCCAACCATCTCATCCTATGATTACTAGGAGTAAAACCAATTCCGCCAAACCAATACCCCCTCTCTCTTTACTCACTATTAGACACCCAATACCTCAAACCTTTCTTACCACCATCTCCAACATCCCAACTGTTGGTAATACATCAAAAGTAATTCAATTCAATTAATTGATGGGGAAAAAATTCCTTACCTGAATTCGCTTTCCCTTACTTGAAGTATTCGCAGCGGAAGTCTAGATCCACGTTCTCGTTCCACCACCAAAGGTTTACCGGCGAGATTCCTCAATCACAGAGAAAGGGAATAATATCCACAACCCAAATGCCGTGGATTAATGGAATGAAGATCGAATACTAGCAAAGAAGAAAAATCTAAGCCTCCGATTCTTAGAGAGAGGGAGAGAGAGATGGAGCCGCCGTTTCTCAGAGATTCGCTCGTGCGAATGAATCACTCTATTATTCACTCACTAATGCGGTGGTTACAAAAATATATAACCTATTTTGTAACCGCCCTAATAGTGAGTTTCCAATATTGCCCTTGGGCATTTAATTTATTAATCAAATTAATAAATTCCAACAGCTCCCACTTGCACAAGGGCAAGTGTTAATCTTTCAATGTGTCCCAGACACACTTGTATATCCCGAGATATACACATTCAATCTCTCGCTATGTATCCCAGATACATAGACCTCTTGTGTCCCAGGACACACATGCATATCTCGGATATACATATATATTGATCTCTTCACTATGTATCCCGGATACATAGACCACCTGTGTCCCAGGACACTAATATCCACAATCATACTAGCAAAATGGGTTGTGCGACCGGTGATATCACACTTGCACGCGTGAGCCCCAAACTAGAAACCTTCCCGAGAAGGCGCGAATGGCACATCACTCATAGAAACAAATCAAATAAGCATTAGTATAACACGGTGTCCTAGGTTTATTCAAACTCACCGGACTAAAGGTATCTCGATCCCTCCGAGAGATCACCTTCTTGTCCTTAAAATGTTCACTCTTTGTAACACATACGGTTGGCGCCAGCAAACACTTTTTAGGGTGCGGTTGAATCAAACCTTTCCTTTTCGCCCCGAGACCATCACTACACTTAGGATTGACTCCTTTCCCGGTAGTGCCCCTTTAGGTCGAATCTATCATGACCATAGGTAACACCCCAAAGTAGCCACATCAACCCTTCGTTTCATGATGTCGTCGAAAGTCACTAAGAACACTAATGGACCATAAGGTCCAGGACTCACACAATGAGAGGAGCGAGGATCCATCCTCTCATTTCCAATGATCGCTAAGCACACATAGTATGATATATGTGCTATGGTGGAGCATTCTATATACAATAGAACGTATGTCCATCTCAACACCATACAGGTCTTAGTCCAGTCGCAACCCCTTGCGCCTAACCCGAGTTTCTTTATTGTCGCCACCCTAGCGCCACATAAAGTATTCGCACCTGGCTCCTATAGGCAACATGAATAGTGGGAACATTCATGTCGATTCTCTTCACAATAGAGAAACTCATCTTGATTCCAAATCAAGGCGACATCATGATTATGAATTGACCTACACAAAGTCATTCACAATCCGTCTCATCTCTGCTCGCCTCCAAGGCGCCGGGAGGCAAATGCTCGTGTGAGTGAGCCATTCTCTTGCCTATTGACATATGTTGTTTTATGCTAGAAGAAATACAATCACACAGAAAGTGAATAAAAAAATGCTGGAATGAACTCATATTATTCATTAATAAGAAAGTCTCAGTACAAAAATAAGTCACAATCTACGCAAGCCCAAGGATTTTACATGAGAAATAAAAACATCCTTGGCTATAGGTTTGGTAAGAGGGTCAGCTACCATCAAACTAGTAGATATGTGCTTAAGTACAACTTTCTTTCTTGATGTAATGTCTCTAACAAAGTGATATCTCAACTGTATATGTTTGGTCTTCCCATGATACTTGGGGTCCTTGACATAGCTAAGAGCTGCCGTACTATCACGGTAGACAAGGGCAACCTCTTTGGATGTCATCACAATCCCGATATGTCGAAGGAATCTTCTCAACCAAACAGCCTCTTGAACCGCAGCTGAGCATGCCACATACTGCTTCCATGGTCGAGAGGGATATACAAGCTTTGCTTCTTGATACACCACGAAATGGCCCCGCCATTCAGCAAGAAAGCATATCCAGAGGTTGATTTGCGCTCATCGATGTCTCCAGCCCGATCGGCATCACTATAGCCAACTAACCGCAAATCCGATCCTTGGTAACACAACATGTAGTTACTCGTTCCTCTGAGATATCTCAATATCCTCTTGACTGCTTTCCAGTGCTCTATGCCTGGGTTTGATTGGTATCGACTAACCAAACCCACTGCATAACAAATATCCGGCCTAGTACACATCATAGCGTACATAAGGCTACCCCACCGCACTTTGGAATATGGAACTCTTTCCATCTTGGTTTTCTCCTCTGGTGTCTTAGGACCCATATCAAGGCTCAAATGCAAACCCTTCTCCTTTGGAGTATCAATTGGTTTGTAGTTGTGCATCTGGTATCTCGTCAAGACATTGTCAATATAGGTCTCTTGAGATAAACCCAGTAATCTCTTTTGCCTATTTCTGACAATCTTGACACCAAGCACATAGCTTGCTTCACCCATGTCCTTCATATCAAATACGGAGGACAACCATTTCTTAATGGTTTCCAATAGCTCCTTGCTATTGCTAGCCATAAGTATGTCATCTACGTACGAGTGTCGAATGACATAATTATTATCGGATCTCTTGGTGTAAACACGGTGGTCTTCCTCAAGCATGGAAAAACCATTTTCCATCATAGCTTGGTGGAAGCGCACATTCCACTTGTCTAGATGCTTGCTTTAAGCCATATATGGACTTCTTAAGCTTGCACACTTTGCGCTCAAGTCCATGTGCTTCAAAGCCTTGAGGTTGATCCATATAGATCTCTTCCTCAAGTTCTCCATTGAGAAAAGCAGTTTTTACATCCATCTGATAAAGCTCCAAGTCCAACCGAGCAACAATGGCTAGTATGAGGCGAATTGAGGCAAACCTAACCACAGGGGAAAAAGTTTCCTCATAATCAATGCCCTCTCGTTGGGTGTAGCCCTTAGCCACTAAACGAGCCTTGAATCTCTCAGTAGATCCATCCGCCTTTCTTTTGATCTTGAGAACCCACTTGTTCCCAATCGCCTTTCGGCTCGGCGGCAAGTCAACCAAGTCCCAGACATGATTAACTTTCATCGACTCCAACTCTTCCTTTATTGCTTTTAACCATTCCTTTGAGCTTGACCCCGCAAGAGCTTCCTGCACGCTCTTTGGTTCATGCTCATCGACTGAAATCATCTCACAATCGATCTCTTCAGGAGTTACCATGTAGGCTTCATCCTCTATGTCGAAACATCGACGAGGAACTAGCCCGCGCCTACTACGGCGCAAGTGCATGTCAGATTGCTCACCGTCTAAGGTAGCTATCACATCTGCACTCCCACTCCCACTAGGATCTTCTGGATGAACCCCAGGTTCATTATCCAAAATCTGAATCCCTGGAGTGACAAGACCACTATCTTGTATCTCAAAGAATTCCGATGATTCTTTGTTAACTCCTGAAAGAGATGGAAAATCATTCTCCAAGAATGTTGCATCCCTAGACTCAAGTTCCGTTCTCCTCTCACTCTCATCTAGTCCAATGAAGACATGGCCCTTTGAGGGTTCAGAATATCTCACAAAGATACACTTTCTTCCTCTAGGTCCAAGCTTTCCATATTGGTGAGAAGTAGAGTGAACATATGCTGCACATCCCCATGCGCGCAAGTAACTCAAATCGGCTTCCTTCCGGTCCACAACTCATATGGTGTGGAAGGAACCGATTTGGTTGGAACTCTGTTGAGGATATAGGCCGCGATCAGCAAGACATCTCCCCAATAAGAGATGGGTAGATTTGCCTGCGCCATCATGGATCTCACCATGTCTAGCAAGGTTCTATTCCTCCTCTCGGCAACCCCATTTTGTTGTGGAGTCCCCGGAGTAGTAAGTTGTCTAGATATCCCCTTTTCATCACATAACCCTTTGAACATATCGGAGAGATACTCTCTACCTCTATCCGTTCTAAGAGTTTTAATCCTTTTATCTAACTGATTCTCAACCAAGCTCATGAATTTCTTAAAACATTCCGAGCTTCGACTTATGAGAAATTAGATAAATGTGACCATACCTTGTATAGTCATCTATGAATGTGATGAAATATGACTGTCCTTTTCTAGTATGCACATTCATGGGTCCACACACATCCGAATGGATAAGTTCTAAAGGAAGAGAGGCTCTCAAAGCCCTTTTAAATGGTTTTCTAGTTGCTTTTCCTGCTAGACATGACTCACAGAGTTGGCAAATCAGATAGTGAACCTTGGCCTAAGAGACCTTCTCTTGCCAACCTTGTTCATCCTATCTAAACCAATATGTCTTAGTCTAGCATGCCACAAATTAGAAACAATACACACAGTATCTTGGCAAACAAAAGCACTACTAGAATTAAATGAATAATCAATTGTATCCAATACAATGAAACCATTCGAAGAAAACCATAACCATTAACTGTATCACCCGAGATACAAAACCAAAGAATTGTTTTCAAATACAACTCTAAAACCATGTCTCATAAACCACTCTTGTTTCTGTTCCCACCTCTATTACTTTGCCTAGACCACCGAGGTTGAGCTCTCTCCTTCTTGCGCTTGAAGCCTGCACCCTTACGAGTGCTTGCTTCAGCAGCAACTATTTCAATGTGAGGGACATCGGCCAACATCCGATCCTCCTCTAGCTCAAGGTGCTTGGCAGCTTGATCAAATGTCTTGACCTCATCAACATGAGTCAAGAAGATCTTCATATGCTCCCAAGTCTTTGGCAATGACCCGATGACTGCGGAGACTTGCTCCTCATCGGTCTTCCGGGCGCCCACATGCGCTCAACTCACTAATCATGTTAGACATGATGGTTATATGCTGCCTCATGGTGTGACCCTGGCGCATCTTATAACCGTCAAAAGTGAGTCCGAGCTGGCGGCCTCTTGTGGTGGAAGTCCCTCCATACTGGAACTTCACAGCCTCCCACGAAGACTTTGCAGTCCTATGCTTCTCATAACGAAGCATCAGGTCATCCCTCATGGAGCTCAGGATTGTAATCCTGGCTACCCGGTCTTTCCTCTTCCAAGCATTGTATATATCAAGGTCCCCGCGATCTTTGTGCGGTGGTACCTTCCTCGGGTGGGTTCATGGTCTGGTTTATGGTCTCCAGCATATCTTGCTCTTCCGGGAGATATTGCACCTTTCGGTGCGGAGAGGTCATAATTCCTCTCATTTAGCTTATCTCCTTTAGTGAGGTCAGCAACAATGCTCTTGGTAGCAGCCATTTATTCTAGAGATATTACATACAAGAATGAGTTCAATAAATCTAGCATAAAACACAACTCATGCAACAACAAATCACACTAGCATAGTCAACCTATGGGATAAGCACTTAAACCAAAAGAGATGCTAAAAAAACATTCAATCAAATTCTCATGCAAACCCACATAGACTTATACACTAGCTTCATTACGTGCAAGAAACATGATTGATAGACCCATAAATAAAAAAATAGTTTTATTAAAATAAAACATGCAATCATGTTAAAGCTATGAGGTGGTTCACACGAACACTTCTACCTCATTAGCTCCCACTAGGCCCCAATAGGCCTTCAATGCCCAAACATCACACAGACTGTCGGGCCATTGGTGTCCAGTAAGTTAGAAACACATTCTGAACTGGACAGACCAATATCCAAAAAATCCATCTCCCAGGCGAATTCCGTCCTCCTTTTATGCCCGGACGGATGACCGCCCGCCGACGCCGAAATTCCGTCCGGCATTCTCGTGACCAGACGGATGACCGTCGGGCCCGGACGGATGACCGTCTCCCCAGACGGAAATTCCGTCCGGGTCACCGTGACTCACTCTAATAATAGACGGACGGACCGATCCGGTCGACGGTCGTCCGTCCTGGTCCACAGTGACCAAAAAACGGCGATTTTTCAATTTTTCTTGAACGGAAAAAAAACGGTAAAACACGTTTTTTCACTCAAAAAACATCCAAAAACACATGAAAAAAATCCAACAATAAATTTTAAACAAAAAATTATCATCATGGATTATTAATTCATGCAAATCTTCATTAGGGAAATTCACAAGGATCTCCCACTCGGATCCGAATCAAAATTAAATGACTTTAGTCCAGTTGTAAAGCCAGCCACCATTCGGACAGTATTAACCGTTGCACTCTCAAAGTCATGGCCAGTACATCAACTTGATGTGAAAAATGCCTTCTTGAATGGCAACTTAGTAGAAGATGTTTACATGGAACAACCACATGGGTATGTTTCCACATCTAAACCAACCCATGTTTGTCATCTACGAAAAGCAATTTATGGTCTCAAGCAAGCTCCACGAGCTTGGTTTCACAGATTCAAAACATACCTACAAGGAGAAGGTTTCAAGCAAAGCGTGGCAGATTCTTCCATGTTTACATGCAAAACCCAAGGTACAATGATAGTATTGCTGTTATATGTAGATGATATAATATTGACAAGAGCCAATGAAGCTGCAATTCAAGAGGTTATTCAAAGCTTGAGCAAAGAATTTGCAATGACAGATTTGGGACACTTGCATTACTTCTTGGGAATTGAGGCTAATCGAAGTTTAGATGGTCTTTTACTCACTCAAAGTAAATACTCCATTGATTTATTAACGTCTACAAGAATGGAGACTTCAAAGCCATGCACAACCTCAATTGCTGTTGGAACAAAGTTATCATCAACAACAGGTTATCCCCTACCGATCCAACACCATACAGACAATTAGTAGGAGCCTTACAATATCTGACAATCACTAGACCAGATATCTCCTATGCAGTCAATCAAATGTGTCAGTTCATGCAATCTCCCACAGAAGATCATCTACAAGCAGCAAAACGTATTTTACGTTATGTCAAGCACACTATTGGTGCTGGTGTTCTCTTGAAACCAACCCAACTTTCTTTCATAGCTGCTTACATTGATGCAGATTGGGCAGGATGTCCAGACACACGTTGATCAACTAGTGGGTTTTGCACTTTTCTTGGGGATAATTTGTTATCATGGTCTTCCAAGAAACAACCTACAATATCTAGATCAAGTACGGAAGCCGAGTACAAATCCCTTTTGTCCACAAACATCTAAATTACTATGGATTTCTTATGTTCTACGTGATTTGCAAGTACAACTTCCAAGAGGAATGAACATTTATTGTGATAATGTGTCTGCAACACAAATGGCTGCAAATCCAGTGCTACATGCTCGCACAAAACATATAGAAGTGGACTATCATTTTGTCCGCGACTTGGTTTGTAACAACACCATAAAAGTGCACTTTGTTCGGTCAGATGATCAAATTGCGGATGTGTTTACTAAGGGCTTAACATCACAAGCTTTCTTCAAGCATAGAGACAAACTCTTGCACACGCCAATGCGAGTTTGAGGGGATGAAAGACCATAACGGATCTGTTATGGTTTGAATTCAATTTTTGAATTCAAGTTTTTAATTTTGAATTCAAATTTAAATATTGTAAACAAATCTTGTACAATAGCCATGTTTATTTATAAATACATAAGACTTACCCATCAAGATAAGCAACCTACTTATCAAAATTAGAGTTTTTCTTTGCATTCTTTCATATATATATATATATATATATATATATATATATATATATATATATATATATATATATATATATATATATATATATATATATATATATATATATATATATATATATATATATATATATATATATATATATATATATATATATATATATATATATATATATATATTATATATATCATACTACTATTATAAAAGCACGAACTGAGGGAGGATGGCTACATTTCACTTCCCAAAACACCCTTATTTTCTAAAACTACTAAACATTTAAGTCATTAAAAAAAATTCCAAAAATGTAATTTCTCAAATAACTAAATGAGATTTAATAACTCAAAACTCATGGCTACATTTTTATTTCCCAAAATAGCCTTCTTCCCTAACTACATTGATATAATTAATTATGTCTAAAATTGTAAATTCATATTTTATACTTTCAATAATATTATATTAATTATAGTTTTATCCGAATCATTAACAACAACAAGCCTAAGGAATAGGAAGAGTTTCTCTTAAAAACTAGGAAATATTAATTGAAGAAGAAGAAACTAATCAAAATCAACCAAGCATCGTTTGAATACCGCTTAATAAATGTAATAATGATAAAACATTAACAATTTATTCTTTATTAAATATTCAAAAATCAAATTTGCCAATTAACTAATCGTGTGCTGACAATTTTCAAACAGTTAATTAAATCGTGTGCTAAATATTCAAAAATCAAATTTGCGAAATAACTAATCGTGCCGACAATTTTCAAACCGTTAATTAAATCATGTGCTAAATATTCAAAAATCATATTTGCCAAATAACTAATCGTATGCGGATAATTTTCAAACAGTTAATTAAATCGTGAGCTAACTAATATTAAAAAATCTAATTTGCCAAATAACTAATCGTGTATTCATATTTCATACTTTCAATAATATTATATTAATTATAGTTTTACCTGAATCATTAACAACAAGAAGCCTAAGAAATATGAAGAGTTTCTCCTAAAAACTAGGAAATATTAATTATTATATTAATTATAGTTTTTCCTGAATCATTAACAACAAGAAGCCTAAGAAATATGAAGAGTTTCTCCTAAAAACTAGGAAATATTAATTGAAGAAGAAAAAATTAATCAAAATCAAGCATCTAAACGTTAGAATACCGCTCATTTAAAAAAAAATAATAATTAGCAACAACTAGTGTAAGGAATAGGAAGAGTTTCTCCTAAAAACTAGGAACTATTAATTGAAGAAGAAGAAAAAACTAATTAAAATCAACCAACATCATTTGAATACCGCTTAATAAATGTAATAATGATAAAACATTAACAATTTATTCTTTATTAAATATTCAAAAATCAAATTTGCCAAATAACTAATCGTGTGCTGACCATTTTCAAACAGTTAATTAAATCGTGTGCTAAATATTCAAAAATCAAATTTGCCAAATAACTAATCGTGTGCCAACAATTTTCAAACAGTTAATCGTGTGCTAAATATTCAAAAATCAAATTTGCCAAATAACTAATCATGTGCCGACAATTTTCAAACAGTTAATTAAATCGTGTGCTAAATATTCAAAAATCAAATTTGCCAAATGACTAATCGTGTGCTCACAAAACCTTCTCTCCTCTTCACTGGCATCCATCCGACAATTTTCCTCTTCTTCCTCCTGCTGCCCTCATTGTCCGCTTAAATTCTTCCTCCTCTTTTTTGCTTCTTTTTTTTTTCGGCCGATTATTCTCTTATGCTATAATTCGTTTTTTTCAAATGGTTTGGAGCTTTAAATGAGTTTGTTCGTTTATCTTATGGTTGTTTAGCAGTGAATTTCTGAAGATTATGATTCCTATGCATTGACGGGCCTTTTTGACTGATAACTGTTCTTTGTATAAAATGAGTTTTTCTTTTTTTTATTATTTTTGTTATTCCCATTTAGTTTGGAAGGGATTCATGTCATTTTTCTAGGGTTTTTAAAGCTCTCAGATGCACAAACAATCTAGGGAATCATAAATTGTCGAAGCATGTTGCCATTAGATGTTAAAGCCAATAAATTCTTTTGAAGTTCGGATACTTCATATATGAAATACCCATCCTGATATTTGTTTTTATAGCTTGCTATTTTCCCCCCTCTTTTGGAAACAAGTATTTCATTCTCCGGGCAAACTGTGTTTTCTGTTAACATGAAAACGAGGGCAAAATGAGTTACGTTGTGAACAAGAAATAGAAGATATAAAAAGAGGAGTTCGATCTGGTGATATCACACCGGATACTTCACTTATAAGATTCTAATCAGATGATGCCCTTGATGAGCAAAAACACTACATCGGGATCGGCGATGAAAAGGTTGGCTTGGCGATGCAAGCCTATGACTTGGTATGTTACACTTCTACTTTTATGGCCTCATTAGTAATTCAACTTCAGCCAATCCTATTTGCCTCGAATGCGCATGCAGTCTACATTTCTCTCGTAGTTGTGTTGGATGTGATCCCTCCGATTCTTCTCCTCCTCTCTCTTCTTTATCTTTTGGTTTCTTCGATCTTCAACTTCGTTGCTTTATAGAACTTAAAATGAGACCGTGTTTCTACGAGGATTGCGAGAATCGTTGTGCTTAGATTGTCTTTTCATCTGTAATATTCATGCCGCTATTATCATGGTGTTCATTCTGTCTCTTGAGATTGATTTATTTAGTTTCTTGTAGGGATTGTGGAAAGGTTGACAAGGAGGATTCATGGTTTTCGGAGTCTTACCGGAACCATCACGGCCAAGCTGCTACTTTTTTGGCGCATATAAAAGAGGGAGTTGGAACTGCTGCCAAAGATGAAGGAGCTTTACTCTTGTTCAGTGGCGGAGAGACTCCAGAGTTATTGGGCTGTTGCCAAATCTGAAAGCTGGTTCCGCGAGTTTAGTCATCTTAGAGTTCACTGGCTTACTTAAATTCTGTTTTGCCTTTTAGAACATAAACAAGTCTTGAACTCAATGATCATCTAAACTTAAGAGTTCTGAATTCTTTTGGAATATTCTTTATAAAGAGAAAACGCCTCTGTGCTGAGAAGGCAAGGAAGGTGACAAATCATTCTCCCCACCATCTTTACTTGACTCTACGCATCCCTTGCCTTGCAAAACACAAAGTTGCTTTTTTTTTTTTTTTTTTTTTTTTTTCTTTCAATTTTTTTATCAAACCGTGTAGAAACGATGATCCTAGGCCAGAGTGATCATAGTTTTGCAACCGTGTAGTTTCAGAATTCTACCAACAGTTGAGATTACAAGATGCAAAACTAAGAGACTATACTTATTTGTTTTTTTGTTAGTAAGATTAACATCAATCATTTTTCTCTTTCATTATTTTATTAGTTCAATTTTGAATTCAATTCTAAGTGGATTGTTGAGGATTATGAGTAACTGAATTAGTACAGAAATACGATCCATTGTCCTTTTAAAAGCTAGATAACTAGCAAGGTAAGGTGGGGAGAAGGGAGCTACGAGTTTCATAGTACGAAATTGCATGATATATCTAATCAACATGTGGAATACAAAGTCTAAAATTTAAAATCTAACAAAGAAGTGTTGCATGATGCTCCTTTTCTCCCTCGCATCATTGAAGCTACAATATCTATGTACGACTTGTTTCGATGGATCCTTAGTGATCATTAGAGCCATCTCAAAACATTAATGATGAATTCTGATAGACAAGAAGAACTTTAGTACCCACTGTACCTTCCATATTTCTCTATGTGAAAGATGATCCTGGGAAAGATCAAATATTTTTGCATAATTGATAGTAGACTGAGCAAAAACCCATAAATTCACTTCCCAAAGCCACACCATCAATGACTACAAAACCAACACAGAAAGTAAGGCATGCATGGTAGAGATGAAAGAATCCGGCACCTCCCCAAATTCTAGATGTTTGAAGTAATCCAGCCACTTAAAAAGCATAATAAAATACAAAGAAAAACAACTTACCACAAGAAGTAGAGGATTATAATACATAAAGGCCTCATACAAAAATAAATCCCGCAAATCAGCACTCATTCTCATGACAGGGTCCCAACCAATCTGCAAATATAATAAAGAAACCCAACTAAGATCAGATGAACAAAATGATCAGTTTCACTTTCACAAATTAGTTCTACTTCTAGGACAACTACTAGACCTCCTACAGTCCCTCTGCAGCATTAAAATGTTACAAAAATTAATCCTCATATACCAAAATTTTATGACAAATAGATGGACAATACCACTACCAAAAATACAACAAAACTAGAATAAAGAATACCACTACGTTTACTAACGAATGCTTAATCCACGTGAACAAACCACACGTGCATATGCACGTGTGTCCTTACTAGTATATATATATATATATATATATATATATATATATATCACACAAAAAAAAGCACAAAAAAAAACTAAACCCTACCCCACTAAAAAAAAAACACCCTTATATATTTTACAAGAGGAAACATAACAAAATAGGGGGGGCGCGGAGAGATTTTTTTTGTGTGCCTGCCCTCCTTTCCAATCCCCCCAATCACGATGCCAACCCAAAAGGAAAAAAAAAAAAAAAAAAAAAAAAAAAAAAAAAAAAAATATTTAGTAGCCTATATAGTTGAAAAGGCTACAAGTGAAAACCACCCCAATTAAAAACTCTCCACCCATCTTGGGTGAATTCTCTAAATTATCTCTATACTTTCCTCTGCCCGAATGATTAGATAATAAGAACTGCTGATCACTCTTAAGTGAATATCAGAAGTACATGAAATGGCTTGATATTAGATCCAATGTATAAATCATGTGAAATGAACTACAACACATAATAAAATAATTTATGAAAAAATAGGGAACTTACCAGTGTGCTTTGTGGCAACTGGGAAATGAATAAGGTATAAATCAAGATGTTCTAGCTGAAGCTTCTTCAAACTGTCTTTACAAGCCTCAAGAACATGCCCGTGGTCTGAGTTCCAAAGCTGTAACCGGAGAGCAACAGAAAAAAAAAAAAAGACCCCGCCATTGGCTTTGCTAAAGCTGAAATTTTGACAATATAAAAACAAGCAATCTGTAGACAATTTCCTGTGCTGCAATTAAACTGACCTTGGTGGTGATGGAAAGATCCTCCCGCTTAACAAGGCCAGTCTGAAAAGCTTCCTTAAGTGCCTCTCCGACATCTGCTTCTTTTTTATATATAATCAGCTGCAAGAACAGTTTCATACATTCGTTACCAAACAATTGCACCTCAGAAGGTAATACAGCTGACATGGAGAAGGGGCAGGGGAATCCCAGACTATTCACAAGCATTGCCACCTTACTAAGTTTTAGCGTTCAAAATTGCTCCATTGGGTGTACATTAAATGTTCAATAGTCTCACTGTTAAGAGTTGATCCTTACTTTTGACTGTTGGTAATACATCAAAAGTAATTCAATTCAATTAATTGATGGGAAAAAATTCCTTACCTGGATTCGCTTTCCCTTACTTGAAATATTCGCAGCGGAAGTCTAGATCCACGTTCTCGTTCCACCACCAAAGATTTACCGGCGAGATTCCACAATCACAGGGAAAGGGAATAATATCCACAACCCAAATGCCGTGGATTAATGGAATGAATATCAAATACTAGGAAAGAAGAATTTCTAAGCCTGCAATTCTAAGAGAGAGGGAGAGAGAGATAGAGCCGTCGTTTCTCAGAGATTCGCTCGTGCGAATGAATCACTCAGTTACTTATACTCACTAATGCGGTGGTTACCAAAATATATAACCCTATTTTGTAACCGCCCTAATAGTGAGTTTCCAATATTGCCCTTGGGCATTTAATTTATTAATCAAATTAATAAATTCCAACAGCTCCCACTTGCACAAGGGCAAGTGTTAATCTTTCAATGTGTCTCGAGACACACTTGTATATCCCAGATATACACATTCAATCTCTCTGCTATGTATCCCGGATACATAGACCTCTTGTGTCCCGGACACACATGCATATCTCGGATATACATATATATTGATCTCTTCACTATGTATCCCAGATACATAGACCACCTGTGTCCCAGACACTAATATCCACAAGTCATACTGGCAAAATGGGTTGTGCGACCGGTGATATACCTGCACGCGTGAGCCCCAAACTAGAAACCTTCCCAGAAGGCCAGAATGGCACATCACTCATAGAAACAAATCAAATAAGCATTAGTATAACACAGTGTCCTAGGTTTATTCAAACTCACCGGACTAAAGGTATCTCGATCCCTCCCGAGAGATCACCTTCTTGTCCTTAAAATGTTCACTCTTTGTAACACATACGGTTTGGCGCCCGACAAACACTTTTTAAGGTGCGGTTGAATCAAACCTTTCCTTTCGCCCCAGACCATCACTACACTTAGGATTGACTCCTTTCCCGGTAGTGCCCCTTTAGGTCGAATCAATCATGACCATAGGTAACACCCCAAAGTAGCCACATCAACCCTTCGTTTCATGATGTCGTCGAAAGTCACTAAGAACACTAATGGACCATAAGGTCCAGGACTCACACAATGAGAGGAGCAGGGATCCATCCTCTTATTTCCAATGATCGCTAAGCACACATAGTATGATATATGTGCTATGGTGGAACATTCTATATACAATAGAACGTATGTCCATCTCAACACCATACAGGTCTTAGTCTAGTCGCAACCTCTTGTGCCTAACCCGAGGTTTCTTTATTGTCGCCACCCTAGCGCCACATAAAGTACTCGCACCTTGCTCCTATAGGCAACATGAATAGGGGGAACATTCATGTCGATTCTCTTTATAATATAGAAACTCATCTTGATTCCAAATCAAGACGACATCATGATTATGAATTGACCTACACAAAGTTATTCACAATCCGTCTCATCTTTGCTCGCCTCCAAGGCGCCAGAGGCGAATGCTCGTGTGAGTGAGCCATTCTCTTGCCTATTGACATATATTGTTTTATGCTAGAAGAAACACAATCACACAGAAAGTGAATAAGAATAAATGCTGGAATGAACTCATATTACTCATTAATAAGAAAGTCTCAGTACAAAAATAAGTCACAATCTACACAAGCCCAAGGAATTTACATGAGAAATAAAAACATCCTTGGCTATAGGTTTGGTAAGAGGGTCAGCTACCATCTGACTAGTAGATATGTGCTTAAGTACAACTTTCTTCCTTGATGTAATGTCTCAAACAAAGTGATATCTCAACTGTATATGTTTGGTCTTTCCGTGATACTTGGGGTCCTTGACATAGCTAAGAGCTGCCGTACTATCACAGTAGACAAGGGCAGCCTCTTTGGATGTCATAACAATCCCAGTATGTCGAAGGAATCTCCTCAACCAAACAACCTCTTGAACCGCAGCTGAGCATGCCACATACTCTGCTTCCATGGTCGAGAGGGATATACAAGCCTGCTTCTTGCTACACCACGAAATGGCCCCGCCATTCAGCAAGAAAGCATATCTACAGGTTGATTTGCGCTCATCGATGTCTCTCGCCCAGTCGGCATCACTATAGCCAACTAATCGCAAATCCGATCCTTGGTAACACAACATGTAGTTACTTGTTCCTCTGAGATATCTCAATATCCTCTTGACTGCTTTCCAGTGCTCTATGCCTAGGTTTGATTGGTACCGACTAACCAAACCCACTACATAACAAATAGCCGGCCTAGTACACATTATAGCGTACATAAGGCTACCTTTGCCTTTGGAATATGAAACTCTTTCCATCTTGGTTTTCTCCTCTGGAGTCTTAGGACCGATATCAAGGCTCAAATGCAAACCCTTCTCCTTTGGAGTATCAATTGGTTTGCGAGTTGTGCATCCGGTATCTCGTCAAGACATTGTCAATATAGGTCTCTTAAGATAAACCCAGTAATCTCTTTTGCCTATTTCTGACAATATTGACGCCAAGCACATAGTTTGCTTCACCCATGTCCTTCATATCAAATACGGAGGACAACCATTTCTTAATGGTTTCCAATAGCTCCTTGCTATTGCTAGCCATAAGTATGTCATCTACGTACGGTGTCGGAATGACATAATTATTATCGGATCTCTTGGTGTAAACACGGTGGTCTTCCTCAAGCATGGAAAAACCATTTTCCATCATAGCTTGGTGGAAGCGCACATTCCATTGTCTAGATGCTTGCTTTAAGCCATATATGGACTTCTTAAGCTTGCACACTTTGCGCTCAAGTCCATGTGCTTCAAAGCCTTGAGGTTGATCCATATAGATCTCTTCCTCAAGTTCTCCATTGAGAAAAGCAGTTTTTACATCCATCTGATAAAGCTCCAAGTCCAACTGAGCAACAATGGCTAGTATGAGGCGAATTGAGGCAAACCTAACCACGGGGGAAAAAGATTCCTCATAATCAACGCCCTCTCGTTGGGTGTAGCCCTTAGCCACTAAACGAGCCTTGAATCTCTCAATAGATCCATCCGCCTTTCTTTTGATCTTGAGAACCCACTTGTTCCCAATTGCCTTTCGGCCTGGCGGCAAGTCAACCAAGTCCCAGAGATGATTAACTTTCATCGACTCCAACTCTTCCTTTATTGCTTTTAACCATTCCTTTGAGCTTGACCCCACAAGAGCTTCCTGCACGCTCTTTGGTTCATGCTCATCGACTGAAATCATCTCACGGTCGATCTCTTCGGGAGTTACCATGTAGGCTTCATCCTCTATGTCGAAACGTCGACGAGGAACTAGCCCGCGCCCACTACGGCGCAAGTGCATGTCGGATTGCTCACCGTCTAAGGTAGCTATCACATCTGCACTCCCACTCCCACTAGGATCTTCTGGATGAACCCCAGGTTCATTATCCAAAATCTGAATCCCTGGAGTGACAAGACCACTATCTTGTATCTCAAAGAATTCCGATGATTCTTTGTTAACTCCTGAAAGAGATGGAAAATCATTCTCCAAGAATGTTGCATCCCTAGACTCAAGTTCCGTTCTCCTCTCACTCTCATCTAGTCCAATGAAGACATGGCCCTTTGAGGGTTGGGAATATCTCACAAAGATACACTTTCTTCCTCCGGGTCCAAGCTTTCCATATTGGTGAGAAGTAGAGTGAACATATGCTTGCACATCCCCATGCGCGCAAGTAACTCAAATCTGGCTTCCTTCCGGTCCACAACTCATATGGTGTGGAAGGAATCGATTTGGTTGGAACTCTGTTGAGGATATAGGCCGCGGTCAGCAAAGCATCTCCCCAATAAGAGATAGGTAGATTTGCCTGCGCCATCATGGATCTCACCATGTCTAGCAAGGTTCTATTCCTCCTCTCAGCAACCCCATTTTGCTGTGGAGTCTTTGGAATAGTAAGTTGTCTATATATCCCCTTTTCATCACATAACCCTTTGAACATATCGGAGAGATACTCTCTACCTCTATCCGTTCTAAGAGTTTTAATCCTTTTATCTAACGATTCTCAACCAAGCTCATGAATTTCTTAAAACATTCCAGAGCTTCTGACTTATGAGAAATTAGATAAATGTGACCATACCTTGTATAGTCATCTATGAATGTGATGAAATATGACTGTCCTTTTCTAGTATGCACATTCATGGGTCCACACACATCTGAATGGATAAGTTCTAAAGGAAGAGAGGCTCTCAAAGCCCTTTTAAATGGTTTTCTAGTTGCTTTTCCTGCTAGACATGACTCACGAGTTGGCAAATCGGATAGTGAACCTTGGCCTAAGAGACCTTCTCTTGCCAACCTGTTCATCCTATCTAAACCAATATGTCTTAGTCTAGCATGCCACAAATTAGAAACAATACACACAAGTATCTTGGCAAACAAAAGCACTACTAGAATTAAATGAATAATCAATTGTATCCAATACAATGAAACCATTTAGAAGAAAACCATAACCATTAACTGTATCACCCAGATACAAAACCAAAGAATTGTTTTCAAATACAACTCTAAAACCATGTCTCATAAACCACTCTTGTTTCTGTTCCCACCTCTATTACTTTGCCTAGACCACGAGGTTGAGCTCTCTCCTTCTTGCGCTTGAAGCCTGCACCCTTACGAGTGCTTGCATCAGCAGCAACTATTTCAATGTGAGGGACATCGGCCAACATCCGATCCTCCTCTAGCTCAAGGTGCTTGGCAGCTTGATCAAATGTCTTGACCTCATCAACATGAGTCAAGAAGATCTTCATATGCTCCCAAGACTTAAGCAATGACCTAATGAATGCGAGAGACTTGCTCCTCATCAGTCTTTAGGCGCCCACATTCGCTCAACTCACTAATCATGTTGGACATGATGGTTATATGCTGCCTCATGGTGTGACCCTGGCGCATCTTATAACCGTCAAAGGTGAGTCCGAGCTGGCAGCCTCTTGTGGTGGAAGTCCCTCCATCTTGGAACTTCACGACCTCCCACAAAGACTTTGCGGTCCTATGCTTCTCAAATCGAAGCATCGGGTCGTCCTTCATGGAGCTCGGGATTGTAATCCCGGCTACCCGGTCTTTCCTCTTCCAGGCATTGTAAAGCTCAAGGTTCCTGCTATCTTTGTGCGGTGGTACCTTCCTCGAGGTGGGGACATGGTCTAGTTTACGGTTTCCGGCATGTTCTATTCTTCTAGGAGATCTTTGCACCTTTCGGTGCCAAAGGTCATAATACCTCTCATTCGGTTTATCTCCTTTCGCGAAGTTAGCAACAATGCTCTTGGTAGCAGCCATTTATTCTAGAGACATTACATACTAGGATGAGTTCAACTATTCTAGCATAAAACACAACTCAAGCAACAACAAATCACACTAGTATAGTCAACCTATGGGATAAGCATTTAAACCAAAAGAGATGCTAACAAACATTCAATCAAATTCTCATGCAAACCCACATAGACTTATACACTAGTTTCATTACGTGCAAGAAACATGATTGATAGACCCAAAATAAAAATAGTTTTATTAAAATAAAACATGCAATCATGTTAAAGCTATGAGGTGGTTCACACAGAACACTTCTACCTCATTAGCTCCCACTAGGCCCCAATAGGCCCTCAATGCCCAAACATCACAGATTGTCGGGCCATTGGTGTCCGATAAGTTAGAAACACATTCTGAACCGGACGAGACCAATATCCAAAAAAAATCCATCTCCCAGACGGATCCGCCGTCGCGCCCAGGCGGAATTCCGTGCGCCTTTTTATGCCCAGACGGTGACGCCCGGGGAAATTCCGTCGGCGGCATCGTGACCAGACGGATGACGGTCCCAGCGGTCGTCCCAGGCGGAAATCCCGTCTGGGTCATTGTGACCACTCTCGATAATAGGGCGACGACGGCGCGCTGGTCCCGAGTGACCAAAAACGGCGATTTTTCAATTTTTCTTGAACGAAAAAAAATGGTAAAACACGTTTTTTCACTCAAAAAATCATCCAAAAACACATGAAAAAATCCAACAATAAATTTTAAACAAAAAATTATCATCATGGATTATCAATTCATGCAAATCTTCATTAGGGAAATTCACAAGGATCTCCCACTCGGATCCGAATCAAAATTAAAGGTTTCCAAAAACCCTATCAATTCTCCCATGGGTTTTGTATTAAACCCTTGATCCTCCCATTGGATCCATACAATAAAATTAAACAATGGGGAGGAACAATAAATGTGGGAACCAATGGCTCTGATACCAATGTTGGTAATACATCAAAAGTAATTCAATTCAATTAATTGATGGGGAAAAAATTCCTTACCTGGATTCGCTTTCCCTTACTTGAAGTATTCGCAGCGGAAGTCTAGATCCACGTTCTCGTTCCACCACCAAAGATTTACCGGCGAGATTCCACAATCACAGGGAAAGGGAATAATATCCACAACCCAAATGCCGTGGATTAATGGAATGAAGATCAAATACTAGGAAAGAAGAATTTCTAAGCCTGCGATTCTAAGAGAGAGGGAGAGAGAGATAGAGCCGTCGTTTCTCAGAGATTCGCTCGTGCGAATGAATCACTCAGTTACTTATACTCACTAATGCGGTGGTTACCAAATTATATAACCCTATTTTGTAACCGCCCTAATAGTGAGTTTCCAATATTGCCCTTGGGCATTTAATTTATTAATCAAATTAATAAATTCCAACATTGACTTCAAAAAAGGGAAATGGGGAAAAAAAAAATGGGGAAAAAGAGAGGAATAAACACCCCCAACGAATTTTCTTTCTTTATTTTTTTTCAAATGCCTTGGACTACATAGTCAGCTGTAGGGGGGGGGGGGTTGCTACCTAAAGAGGATTTTTGAGTTTCTTAAATGGAAGGAGATATAGTGCAAGAACATTTGTTGTGTAGAAGGAGACCACAGAAAAAGGTAAGGAAGGATTAACTAAGCACAAATATTGAATTTTCATATCCAATATTGCAATTGGTTGACTGCCCTTGTCTTTTGGTGCCAAGTAGTTAGATTACATGGGTCTTTCACAATTGAAGTCATTATGTCCTCAACATGTCATGGTGGTCTTTGGATGAACTTAAGCAGGTGCAGCTAGAACACTCTAGCTGGAAATGGGGTGCTGAAGAATGGATTAATGCTGCCATCCAGAGTACTTGCAATAAGAATTAATATGATTTTTTTAATTGAACAATTTAGTTATTTATGTTTCAGAAAGTCACATGATTTCAACTTCTTTTGGCTTAAAATCCATCATCCATTTGGTTGTGAGTCCTCTACAGCATAACATCTATACCATTAGTTGTCTGTCTACAGGGATGGCCTTCAATTGATAACAACAGGAATGGGAAAGCAACAATTGATTTTTATTATAATGAGAAAGTAAATAAACCAAACAGTTAACAAATCCCAAAGAATTGCAAAAGGTTTATTGAAGAAATAATACACTCAAATATTCTAAATGTTAATGATTATCAACCTAACTACGCAACGGAATAGATACAAGATACAAAGAAAGAAAGAAAGAGACAAGACACAAGTATTTTTACTTGATTCGGTCAATTGACCTATGTCCAAGGATGAGTTAACAACTCATCAAAACATGCAATCATCCAATAGGTAGAGAAGGAGGTTACAACCTAATCAATCTACCCAACAAGAACCTTAAGCATGAACTAATCAAGAAGAAGAAGGCAACTCAGAACATGTGCACCTGATTACACAGCAGCAGCCACTCTTCTCTTCAAGGCTAACAAGCACACCAACAGCAAGGAGAACTCACACCTTCAGAAGCAAGAGAGCTTCAAGCAGTCCAAGCTTCAACAGTTCTTGAAGCAGCAGTAGGATCAAGCACCGAATCTCTTCAAGCCCTAGATCAGAACCTCACATACCATAGCAGAACCAAGAGCAGAGAACAGAGAGGAAGAAACTCAGAAATCGCAAATGAGATGAATGAACCGAATGCTGCCTCTCTCCTCAACCCCAATTGATATAACACACACATCATTGTGTAAAGACCAAGCTGCCCTTAGAAACATTTACATAAGACCTCCCAATCCTATTCTAAACCAAAAGACAGAAATACCCTTTACAAACAACATTCTCCACCTTGACTCTGCTTATTTTGACAATTGCATGTACCTGAGAGTAACTATTAACCCATCAAACAAATATAAAAAACAATGTAAAATAAATTATAGAGATAATAATTTCAATGAGTTTAAGGCAGACTTAAACTTATTAATAGGTACAACCTTAGTCATTATATTAGCAGGGTTAATGGAAGTATCTATCTTACATATATCAATTAAACCATTAGCAATTATATCTCTAATGAAATGCAATTTTACATCAACATGCTTTGTTCTTTCATGAAACACACTGTTCCTAGCAAGACACAATGCACTCTGGGAATCACAATAAACAAGAGAATGCAAGTCATGAAAACCAAGCTCCCCTAGAAGCCTCTTAAGCCACATGCATTCCTTCACAGCCTCAGACAAGGCAATGTGTCACATCCTCTCAGCCGGTACCCTATCTGGCATACCCGAGAGTGTGATCCACAGCCCGAAGATCAGGTATCGAGTAATCAACCTCCCATATAAACAATAACATAATCATGAACAATCATAATAAAAGTGCGGAAGATAAACCATAGATCCAATAAGGAAAGAATGAATCATAAATAAATCAGAGTACTAGATATAATCAGAGTGTCAAAACAGATAAGTAAAGTGAGGCAAAATCCCACTCTACAACCAGCGGAAAAGTAGCTCTAAAAGAAAATAAACTAGACAAAATCTAATCCCAGTAGCAAGTACAATGGGTAACTAAATTGTTCTCCACTTTATAGACAACATCCTTATAAGTGTAAATCTCATAAACAGCACAAGGACGCTTCCACTCAATGGTCGGACTAAGCATCGTACGGAGCAGAACCACTCGCGGGATCTTCAGTGTAATTGTTGTAACCGCAATCACCTTCCTGGAGATATGCCTCTTCGCCTTGCGCTTCTTCATAGGGACCGTCATAATACTCGTGACTGCACTGGAATAGTCTAACAAACATTATACAATAAAGGAATGAGTTTCAAAGAAACTCGGTAAAGCGATTAAATCCATAATAACATAAATGGCAGGATTTGGGAACAAACATAAATGCAATATGATATGAGACAAGCAATGAATGAATGAATCTAACTCTATGTATGCTGGTCTCTATTGGCGGACATGCTTTAAGTCATAGCACCGTACTTCTTTAGGAAGGTCTCAATCACTCATCATCAGTTGGTAATGGGTCCGGCATCCCTCGGGACATTCCATGGCTGGGGGTTAAGTCACCACTCTCTCACATCACCATTGGTCTAAGTACCGGCGCATGTCGGGGGTAAAACCTAGCCAAATGCAAGTCTTCTACTCGGTTACATCAAGTCGGATCCGAGATACGTCCATTCCTCATCCCCGACGATCCTTTCCGGTATCCTTCACACTAGAGTCCTCATAGTCCCTGACTACGGACTCATCAACCCTATTGATCATCCACATATGGTAAACGGGAAGCTCTCACGTCCTCTCACGGGTTGGTTACCGGTCTTGAGCGCCCGTGAGCCCAAGTCTAATCATATGCAACCCTACCAATAAATGGCCCCCACAATGTGATTCCTGTCCTCTCACGGGTTGGTTACCGGTCTTGAGCGCCCATGAATCCCCATTGCTACCACGGGTCGTTCGGTCTCAATACCCCTCCGATTAGGGTCTGACATAACGGGACATCCTAGCCAAACACTACTAGACAATCCTAGATATGTCATCCAACAGTTTAGGAAGGTATCCATAGGGCATCTCCGAAAACATCCCATAATATTCCCGTAGTAGTCCAAGGACAGAAGTGTCAAAAGGACACCTCTCCTTTCCAAACCATACTTAAGCATACACATGCATCAATTCATATCATCACATATATGGTAACCCCATATATGGAAAGAAATCAATAATTGCAATCACTTTGTATATAATTGGTAAGTAAATCATACATGAGTCAATTCAATATGAATAAGTAATGCTACTGTAATTAAAGTTATGCAACAGTAGTATATCATTGTAAGAATCTAATTAAGGAAACATATCAATGATATTCAAATATAGAAACTAGATTCATGCTATCTATGTAATTAAGGAAATAACCATCCTTACCTTTTATAACTCGCAAAGGAATCCTAAGAAATCAAGTAAGATCTTGGCAAACTTGAGAAGAAGGTCCTAAACAAGTGCATACAACATATTAGGAAAGATCCCTAACAGAAAAGATACCAAAACATCCAACACAGACCAATTTTGGAGTTGCTGTACTCATTGGTCGAGTGGATTGGTCGCCATCGTCGATCGACCAATCGATCGACCAATGCAGACGATAACCTAAAAAAAACAGAGTTTTAAGATATGAAATCTGAATTTGGTGGTTCAAAAGGGTACTAATCAAGGGGTAAACTACATCAGTAGTATTCTAACATATAGGGGACCTCAAAACACTAATCCAATCAAGACATCAAGATCCAAATTAGGAAACAAAAAGTTACCATAATTAGATCAACCATGGATCTTGAAGAATTCAAGGTAGAAATTAAAGACAAGAACAATAGGAGGATGGATCATTGCTTCAGGTAAAGGTATCATGAAAAGCATACTTAGATCTTCAAGGAAATAGGCTTAAAAGCATAAATCTAAATAAGGAAACAAAACCTACCATATATGTAACTATCATGATTCATGAAGAACACATAGTATGGTAGAAGAGAACAACTAGAGATTGATAGATCATGGATCATGAATAGAAAACACAGCAATTGACTACTAACATGATCAATATACAAGATCCAAGGAGATCAGAATTCAAATCAGAAGTTAAACAAAGACTAGATCATGGTTTGATCATGATTCCTTCAAAAGCTTGCAATGATCATGGTTAAGATCATTGTTCTAGCCATTAATCCTTAGGATGATCATGAGAGACAAGTCCAGAGATGTTTGCAACAGAGAATGCAGCATCTCCTCTACTGTCTCAACTCAAAAAGGAAAGAAAATAAGAGATGGAGGAGATGAAGAGAGTATAGACATACCTTTTGATGCAAAAGGAAGAGTTTCGACGAAGATCCGTCAAGAAAATCACCAAGGATGCAAGGGAGATGACTTGCAGAGGTCTTTGGTTCGTTCCAAGGAGTTTGGAGGCAGCAAATACGAAGTAGACTCGAGATTGGACTTAAATAGAGCAAGCAAGACCTAATTGCCAAAGACAGCACTCATTGGTCGACCAATGCTGACAGCAATTCCAAAACAGGGAATTGAAGACCCAGATAAAATCCAATCCTAAAGGGGTTTTGCACACATGTCAAGTGACTTACCTAATAGGTAGAAATGCCTTTAAAACAAGATAGAGAGCACTCCAAGTCCATCAACTAATCCGATCTTCATCAAGATTCAGTTTCCATAAATAGAACTTCATCATCAACTCTCATGGATTCAAAGCCAGACACCAAGTCCTCCACTGGGATGGCCCAAAGCTGACTTCTTACTTTACTTCGGGTCACTGGACCTACAAATAACAAGGTTTCCGGGTCAAGGTTAGGGCTGGGTTTTACACAATGTACTCAGCCTCAGTGGTTGAAAGTGCCACCACATGTTGGAGTGTGGACTTCCAACTCACTAGATTCCCACCAATAGTAAATAAGTATCCAGTAATGGATTTTCTCTTATCCAAATCAGAGGCAAAATCAGAGTCACAATATCCAACAATGCCTAACTTATTAGCACAAGAATTATCATGAACAATTTTATAAGATGCAAAATTTTTCAGATATCTCAACAACCACATAACTGCATCTCAATGTGAATCACATGGCCTACTCATGTATACAAACAAAACCAACAGAATATGCTATATCAGGTCTACAACAAACCATAGAATACATGAGGCTACCAACACATTCTTGATATGGTCTATCAATTACAGCAGCATTAGAATCCATTCTAAGCTTAAAATGAGCACTAAGAGGAGTATTAACAGTCCTAATATTATCATGTCCAAACTTGTTAACAAGTTTATGAATATATCCAACCTGAGACAAGGTCAAAACACCACTAGGCCTATCTCTATGAATATCAATGCCAAGAATCCTTTTAGCAGCCCCTAAATCTTTCATTTCAAACTCAGATTTCAACATAGACTTAAGCTTACAAATCTGAGATTTATCCTTTGATGCAATAAGCATGTCATTAACATAAAGTAAAAGATAAATGAAAGAATTAGTGCTAAACTCACAATAATAAATACAACTATCATAGGAGCTTCTCTTGTAACCATTCTTAAGCATGAATTCATCAAATCTTTTATACCATTGCCTAGGAGATTGTTTCAAGCCATACAATGACCTTAACAATAAACAGACCTTTGTCTCACTCCCCTTCACAACAAATCCCTCAGGCTGAACCATATAAATATGCTCATCTAACTTACCATTCAAGAATGCAGTTTTCACATCTAATTGTTCAAGTTCAAGATCAAAGAGAGCAGCTAGGGCAAGATGCACACTAATAGAAGTATGTTTCACAATAGGTGAAAACACTTCATTATAATCAATTCCCTCAACTTGGGAATACCCCTTAGCTACTAATCTTGCCTTATACCTTGGTTGTTCAACACCAGGAATACCAGCCTTAAATTTATAAACCCACTTACAACCAATTAGTTTCTTTCCTTTGGGTCTATCTACAAGAGTCCAAGTCTGATTTTTCATTTAAGATTCCATCTCATCTTTCATAGCAACAAGCCAAAGCTTGCTGTCCCCACATTCAAGAGACTCTTTATAGGTTCTAGGCTCACATCCTTCAAGCTGGTCAGTTACATTTAAAGCATAAGAAATCAGATTTGGACTCCCATTAGATTCACACATATTAGCATATCTAGAAGGTCTCTTTATCTCTCTTCTAGACCTATCTCTTGCCAATAAATAACCATCTAAAGGATCCTCATCTTTAAGTTCTTCTTTAATATCAAACGAATCACTACCAACTTCTAAATCATCATCCTCAACCTTAGGATCAGATTCATCAACCACAGTTTTAGATTTATCCCCTAACTCCACCTCAAATATAGCCTTGTCTAGATCATTGGAATTAGGTCTAACACTTGATGAATCAATTCTTAGAAATTCAAGTTCATTGAATTTAACATCTCTACTAATTACAATTTTCTTATCTTGTAAACACCAAAGCCTATATCTTTTAACTCCTAAAGGATACCGTAGGAAGATACACTTCCTACCCCTAGGCTCAAGTTTACCCTTGTTTTGATGAACAAAACAAACACAACCAAAAGGTTTCAACAAATTGTAATCAGTATGCACTTTACTCCACCTGAAATCGGGAGTTTCAAAATCAACGAGAGGAACAAGGAGATTTATTAATGACATAACAAGTTTGTGTACTAGCGACTTGACCTAGAATTTCTTACTTAGGCCGGATTCAATCAACATGCATCTAACCCTATCCATGATTGTCCTATTCATCCTCTCAACCACTCCATTCTGCTGAGGAGTATAGGTGCATGTTCTATATCTAGTAATACCATGTTCCTTACAAAAAATCAAAAACTTTTCATTCACAAATTCAAGACCATTATTAGTTCTAAGTTTCTTGATTTTCTTTTCAGTTTGATTTTCAACCAATACTTTCCACTCTAGGAACTTATCAAAGACAACTGATTTATCCCTAAGAAAATACAGTCATGTCTTTCTAGAGTAATCATCAATAATAGACAAGAAATATTGGGCACCAGAAAGAGATAAAGGTACATGTGGACTTCCCCACAAATCAGTATGTATATATTCAAGCACATGAGAAGTTTTATATGAAGAATGAGGGAATTTAGTCTTATGGAGCTTACCCATGGCACACACATCACAAAAAGTCAAAGGGCTAAATTTCTTAAGACTTATCTGGCCACTTTTATACAAGTGTCCAAGCCCCTTACTACTTATATGACCCAATCTCCTATGCCATAGCTCCACCTCACAAAGAACCCCACTAGAGACTGATGCAACCCCTAAAACCACACTTCCATTTAAGAAGTATAAACCATTCTTCAAATCAACAGTTAGAATTACACTACTACCCCTCATAACCCTAAGAGAACCATCCCTAGAGGTATAATGAAAACCCCTAGTATCGAGTGACTCGGGGGACAACAGGTTTTTCCTAAGTCCAGGTACATGTCTCACCTCCTTTAAGTCTCTAACAGTCCCATCTTTCAATTTAAGTCTTATTGATCCAATCCTCACAACATCACAAGCATGATCATTACCCATTAATACTTTACCACCTCTAATAGACTCAAAAGTGATAAACCACTCCCTTCTAGGAGTCATATGAAAGGTACAGCCTGAATCTAAGATCCAAACATCACGATCACTACAAGATGAAACTACTAGTGCATCACTAGTAACATCAACTACATGTGTAGCCTCCATTTTCTCATTTCCATTCTCACTTTGCAACTTTTGAAGTCTTTCTCTACAATACTTTCTTATGTGTCCCTCTTTCTTACAATAATAACAAACCCTCTTGTTATTATAAGACTTTCCATTAAAATTCTGATTTGTATTAACATTAGTGTTCTTTGCAACAAACTTCTTCTTTTTCTTATTATTATTGTTGAACTTCTTCTTAGTTTCATGCATGCTTTTATTATCAGAGTTAACAAACAAGCCATCACTAACATGCTTTACCTTCCTCTCAGTTTTCAATTCTATATCCCTAGTTTTCAATGCTTCCATCACATCATCAAGGGTTATAGATTGTCTACCATACTTAATAGCATTTTTGACACCAACATGAGAATCAAGTAAAGATTTCAACAATAGGACAGCAAGGGTATTATCAAATAACTCTTCATCCAAATCAGTCAAATCACATGATAATTTATAAAAGTCTTCTACATTATCAGTTAAAGACTTAGAAGCATCCATCTTGAAACTAAACAATTGTTCTTTTAATAATGTAACACTAGGAATAGAGGCAGCCATATATAATTGTTCAAGTTTAAGCCAAACCTGGGCAGCCGTCTTACACTCCCTTATCCTTCTCATTACGGTGTTACTTAAGTGCAAAATAATAGTGCTATAGCACATATCTGGCATATCTTCCTTTTCTTCATCAGTCATGGACAAGGAAGTTCTTTATCAGTCTTTAAAGCCTTATGGCACTTGTTTTGTACAAGATTAGCATGCATCCTATTCTTCCACGCCATATAGTCTCCCTTACCATCAAACTTCTCCAACTCATACCGGGTAGGAGCCATGACAAAAGAATTAAAGAATAATCAGTCAGAATTTATCTAACTAGTTATATCAGTAACACACAAGATATTATCTCTTAACTGATTTCAGAATTTAGTCAAACAAGATCTGAAATAAATGATAATATCTGAATTGAATCAAGAGAATCAGGTAACAAATGTTAATGTTTCACAAAATACAAAACTCCAATAATAATAACAAAGAAATGTTAACAGTAAGTAGTTAACAGAAAATCAGATTTCAGAATTTATATGCAACTATAATCAGAATAACAAAACATGTTGAATTTCAGATTATAAACACAACTGAAACATTAATTTTATATATGCAATCTATTTAGCATAAAACCCCCAAATTATTTTCAAGGAACCCAAGCAGCCGAATCACTTATTCAAGTCAATCAACTAAATTAGATTCTAATTTCAACAATAATCTTGAGATCTAATATGCAAACAAGTCCAGATAGATAGTCAAGGCAAAGCCCTAACCCAATTCCAAGAAACCCCCAAGGCTGAACCAATATACAGGTTATATTGCCAAATTGAAAAATGATTTCAGTGAATTGAGAAGGGAAATTATATGCAAACAACTTCAATTGATCAATTACAACAAAGCCCTAACCTAATTTAGGTAAAACCCTAGATTAGGGTTTCGGTCAAGAACTAGGGTTTAACAGAAAATTGTAATTGAAACAAGAGAGGTTCAAGAATCATACAAAGAATTAGCATATATTATTCAATGTTAATCAGAAACACAAATCACAAAGTAATCTAGGTTAACCAAGAGTTAATAGACTCAGGCAAGGAACGTAAATGGCTCTGATGCCAAAACTGTTAAGGATTATCAACCTAACTACGCAGCGGAATAGATACAAGATACAAAGAAAGAAAGAAAGAGACAAGACACAAGTATTTTTACTTGGTTCGGTCAATTGACCTACGTCCAAAGATGAGTTAGCAACTCATCAAAACATGCAATCATCCAATAGGTAGAGAAGGAGGTTACAGCCTAATCAATCTACCCATCAAGAACCTCAAGCATGAACTAATAAAGAAGAAGAAGGCAACTCAAAACATGTGCACCTGATTACACAGCAGTAGCCACTCTTCTCCTTAAGGCTAACGAGCACACCAACAGCAAGGAGAACTCACACCTTCAGAAGCAAGCGAGCTTCAAGCAGTCCAAGCTTCAACAGTTCTTGAAGCAGCAGTAGGATCAAGCACCGAATCCCTTCAAGCCCTAGATCAGAACCTCACATACCATAGCAGAACCGAGAGCAGAGAACAGAGAGGAAGAAACTCAGAAATCGCAAATGAGATGAATGAACCGAATGCTGCCTCTCTCCTCAACCCCAATTGATATAACACATACATCATTGTGTAAAGACCAAGCTCCCCTTAGAAACATTTACATAAGACCTCCCAGTCCTATTCTAAACCAAAAGATAGAAATACCCTTTACAAACAACACTAAAGATACCAAAATTGCTAATATATTAAACCTGGAGTCCTTAACAGAGTTCTCTGTTGCATATCTAATCAATCAAATATAATGCAGCAACCCACAGGATCCATAGATAATTGAAAAGCTCTCAGGTGCTTAAAATAACAATTAGCCAATAGACAGAATTAGGACAGAGCATAAGAAACAAAAACAAATAAATAATAAACTTTTTAAGAGAGAAAGAGAACCAAATCTGTGAAGGTGTTAACTCTACTCATCAATTCACCTTTAGGAAGGAATGCTCGCAAACCCTGAAAAATAAATTTGAAATGGTTGGAAGAAGACACCATTAAAAATGGTTGGAGAGTTCAACTGCAAATTTTTAAATCCTTCTACAGATAGTCAGATGAGAGACTTAGCGGTTCAGGGTTCAAATTTACACCTACAAAATATAGAAAAAGAATGAAGTCAAGCATATTCAATATCATATCATCAATACAGTCCTCAAATTATTTAACAGAACAACTGAAAGCAATCACACCCAAAGGATGTGTAAGATTGAAATAATAAATTGTAGAATTACATCAGAACAAAAAATATAGCTGAGCAAATGAAAGAATGATAGTTGGCAAAGTAAACAACATAACACCAACCAGCCCAATTAAGGTTTCAAGTTTGTTTATCACATTCTATTGGATGTTGGCTTACTTCAAATTGAACTGAAAGCAATCACAAACAAAGGGTGTGTAAGATTGAAATAATAAATTGCAAAATCACATCAGAACAAAAAAATACAGCATTGAAAATGAAAGAATGATAGTAAACTAAAATAGTTGTATTGATGATATAATCCAAAATAGTAAACTAAAATACCTATACTAGATAGATAGAGCTCTAGCGCCATAATAGACAAATAGACAAAAAGTCTAGCTAGAGAACATAAGCATCCACTTTTTCACTACTGATTCAGTTCCTACCTAAGATACAAAAATTGTTAACATATTGAACCAAGAGTCCTTAATAAGAGGGTCCGTAGATAATTAAGAAGCTTCATACACTTGGCTATGACAGGACCGTGACTTTACCACCAGCATCTGCTGATTGAAAAGCACTTCATTTTCAGATAATATGGGTTTAGATTTCAATTTGCGAAGAAAATAATAATTTCCTATTAAACAGATTTTTCTAAGATTAAGGACAAAGCCCACCACAAGGACACAGTAAAAGTAAAGATCCACCAGAAGAATCGAAATACTACAGCATCATACAAGCAAGTACGTCTCCCTAATTCCAAAATCAAAAAACAATTGCATAATAGAAAGTTCACCAGTTGAACATACAATCATCATAATCTCTCGTTTCCAACTGAAATTACTATAATAATCCAAGCCTCAAAATGAGAAACTTAGACGACGAGATTAAAAAGTAAGAACCCCAATCAGCCTCTTGACATGCCTATCTATCAAACTTTAACGTGCCATACGAGTTGTGCCATACTATTAATAGTCTCAAGGCAAGATAACTAATAGTTCATTACTTCATCAGTTCAAGAAACAATCGATCACTATTTCTCATTCCCAACAGAGTTTATCATAATATTGATAATTGGAATCGAAAGCTCAAAATCAGGAATTAAACCACAATATTAAAAAGTAAAAACGTTAGTAAGACTTAATGGCACGCATATCTATCAAACTGCATCAGCCATAAAATTGAGTTCATTAAAATCACTACATAGTCTCCATTTCAAATAGTCGAAGAACAAATAAACAACTAATTGATTAGAAAATTTGAGAAATGCACCTTGATGTAAACGTTTTCTGCAGCCTTTTCCTCTTCACCAAGGATTTTACTATTGCTCGAAGACCTCCTGGATATGTATCTTGCTGCGATTCTCCCCGCCTTGAGCTTATTTTGATTTAGAAAGGTCTAGACCACGTCTCCGGGAACCTAAACACTGGTATAGCGTCATAAGTTAAAAAAACACAGCAAAAGCAGAAAAAAGCAACTCATGGAAGAGAAGGTTGGTTCATGTAATTTAAGGGTAGGGTGAAGGCCTTCCGTAACAGAGGATTATACTCACAATAGATTGAGGGAGATTGAGAGAGTTCGAGAGACAGACTGAGAGAGATTCAAAGAGATCGAGAGACAGATTATGTGAAATCCCCTAGATTTCTACCCCTTTAACCCGTGGTTTCAAGACCAAGAACCCGGGCCTTTAGTCGGCGACAACTGCGAGCCATTCAAGTCAAGCCCAAATGTTTGGAAATGGAATCAATGTTTGTGGATGACCCTTGTGATGACTCTACAACTCTCTTAAAATTTAAGTGAAGAGAGAAGATTAATCCCGATGGTGTAAAAAGGGTGATTTTAGAATGTCTATAGATCGGTGATGGAGATTTCGATTGATACGAATAAGGTATGAAATCGAAGATCGTCAAAAGAACTTTCCAACGAGGCAAAAATCATCGAAATCGGAGTTCGTTTTGGGGTCCAACCATGGACGGTAAGTTGGGCCGTTTGGGTGAACCAACCCCCACCTAGTTTTCTATTTAGGGGCAAAATTGAAAATTCGGATTTTAAGCCCTATTTATGTTTTATCTCATCCCTAAACACATTTTTGGAGGCTAGAAAGAGGCGGAGGCTTTGAGAAGAGGAGAAAGGAAGGAGAAGAATATTTCCCATCCAATCAAAGGTGCTCTATGACTCGAATATCATTGCGAAATATTAAGAAATGTTAGTTTTCTTTAATCCTTCTTTTATACATGGTTTTGGAAGCAATTTCTCTTCTTTCCTTTTGAGAGATCTTAAAGGAAAGCATGTTTGTTATCTTGGATGATCATCTTTTCTTGTATTAATGCTTTCCTTGAGAATGGGGTAATGGTAAGATCCCTTGCTTTGATTTTTGCATTTTGACTCTCCGGGTCACCCATGGGTGATTTAAGAGAGCCAAATTTAGGCATTTTTGAGGTGAATCAAATTTGATCAAATTGAAGGTATCCGTATGATCCTTTTGCTACCAATTAGATTTCTTCCAAAGTTTTGTTTCATTATAGACTTCGAATTGGTGATGAATTAGAGACCATTCGCTAGTTTGATTGAGAACTACTATTTGTAAAGTAGTGTTAAGGATTTGGATTTTCGTGGGAAGATTTTGGGACATCCTTTGAAACCCAAATTGGCTCTAATTTGTGATAATTATTTATTTTGCATAAATAGGTTTATATATATATATATATATATATATATATATATCCTTCGTCACCAACTTGTGGAAATGAATTATTAAACTTTGGAGGAAGAACAAAGTAAAAGGTGAGGAATATACTTAACTTTATATTACATGTATAATGATGTTAGTTAATTTTCATTATTTATATCTTGACTTGCTTTAGTATTGTCTTGTGATTATGTCTTCTATTTTTTAATATTTTTGAATATTGATATGATAATGTATGGATGAGATTGAATGGATTGAGTTTTTCTTGTTGAATCATAAATTATTGATATAAAAATATATGGATGATATTGAATTAAAATTTTCATTCTATTTCATGTTGCAAACTAGGGTTGTGGGTTCACCCATTGCCCTAGTGACATTATGTGATTGCTTAGATTGTAATTGGGAATGAAAAATGCCCTTTTGGCATTTCTGCCATAGGATACCAAAGGAGGCGGTATGGGACACATTCCTATGGTGCCCTTGCCGCTTTCTTGATTACTGATTGACATACTTAGGGCATGTCTAGAAATGTTGGGTTAGGTGACCTCATGAGTACTACTACCCTTTCGGCAGGGGTTTTGAAGTCGGTTATCCCGTGATGTTAGTGGTTGGGTCCTGTGTGTCAAGCAGGCTCCACTATCATCATAGAGAGGTAGGGTTGCATATAATAGATAAGGGCTCATGGACACTCAAGACCGGTGAAATGACCCTTGAGAGGACATGGAGATCATCCTGTCCATTATATGTGGACGACCGATGGGTTAAGGGATGGGATCCAACAGATGCCTCCCGTTGAGGATTCCATTCATAGGTGGGAAAGTATGGAACCAAAAGGGCACTAGGCATGGGGGGAGATATTGGATACTGAACCGAGTTGGTTGGTGCCATAGGGGAAGTATCTATATCACATGTAGTACGAGACCGTATAACCTTGCATTGGGCCTAGGATTATCCTTGACATGCGCTAGATCTTATACCAATGGTGATGTGAGAGAGTGGTGACCTAATCCCCAACCATGGCTTGACGGGACTTTACACAACAACCATGAGAGAACCCAACGAGACATGCTTGAGTGCCGTGAGGGAAGAGTGATGAGACCGCCCGAAGAAGACTGGTGTATGACTTAATGCGTGTCTACCATAGAGACTTCATGATAGAGTTAGGAGCATAATCATTCATATATCATATCATTGTCATTAATTACATTATTGATATTCATGTTATATGTGTGGTGTGGAATCTTGCGAATGAATGCATGATATGATGTTGAGTTGACCTCACTGAGTTCTTTTGAACTCATTCCTTTTATTTGTCTTTCTTTTCTATTAGATTATACTGCAGGTTATGAAGACTTCTTTCAAATGGAGGATTCGTTTCGACATATCTTCTTGAAGGATTGACCGAAGAAGAAGTGGACGCACATGGAGCTTCATGCCGGTATCAAGACTATTCTTTTGGGTTGGATTCCATTAGAGAATTAGTTTAGTTCATTTTTCCGCTGCAAATACAACTACCCTTCAAAACTCTGATGTTATATTTTTATTTTAAAGTAATGGATGATTGTAACCATTATTTCGGTTTTGATAACTTAATATGATAAACTTGATTTATTCTTGTCCATTTAATTATGATATATCATGTTTTGTGTGGATTTATCACTGAACCTAGATCTTGTGGTGTATCACCCCCACGGGTATTTGAGTATGACCGGATCCGGTTGGGTGGGGTGTGACAGATTGAGAGAGATCAAGAGAGGCGAGAGAGGTCGAGAGAGAAGTTGAGAGAAAATTCAGAGAGACGTCGTGAGAGGAGATTGTGAGAGATCGAGAGACATTAAAATAAATGATAAATTGATAATGACTCATGACTAAAATGTCGAAACTATCCTTGAAAAAATAAGTAAAGAAACAAAAAATAGTACAAAATTATTGGTATTTAAAAAAATAATAAAAAAAGGACAGAAATGTCAGAAAAAGATTTGCGGAGAAAGAAGAGTACATGCTTTTATATAATAGTACGATATTTGCAAGACTTAGATTTTTTGTGATTATATGTGATTACATGCACTTTCTCTTCTTGGCGACTCCAGTAGTTGATATTTTGGTTTTTGGTTTTGGTCTCTCAGATCCATGCTGGGTTTTCATTCCCGTTGTCTTGGATTACTCAGGCGTAGGACCCACTTAGTTCAATCCTTCTCAGTTGTGTTCTTTTACTGCATTTATGTTTTTTAGTGGATTGTTTCGCCCCTGAATCTAATAGCTACTAGATCCTTGCATTTCTACATCTATTGTTCTTATAATATATCTTGATAGGTAATGGTGTCTACCTTTCTAGTTTCTAGTTTTTGTTATTGTTTGGGTCCTTCGTCTTTGTTTCATTGAGCTAGTCTTTGGGTCATAATAATTTCCTGCTGTAAATATACTGTGGCTTGCTCTTCTGGAATTGGATGAACTGACAGCACAAATGTCTAAGCTAAGGAAGGAGAATAATCAGATTCTTACAATTCTGATCATCACCACTGAACACTACTTGGCCATTGAAGCTGAGAATTCAGTTTTGTGAGCTCAAATGGGTGAGAATTTTCGGTGCTTACTGATTGTTTTGGAAACTTGGAATTTTTCCATTCATTACCCCAAATTCAACAAGTGCTCTGAAATTTTACTCTTAAAGTCACAAGTTCCTAGAGCTATGCCAATACCAACCCCTTACTGGCAAAGGGTGGTAGTTAGGGGTTCACACAAAGTAGAAACATACATGTAATGCAACACAAGTACAAATCCATGGTCCAACACAAGCAAACATTATCGGCATTTTACCCTCGATATCCAAATGATCATGCATCTGCCCATACTTAGCATCACATCATTAACGTCGTTCTACAATCTGATCTATAGTTCCATATCCTTTCACACCTTAGCATGATCAAATAATAATATGCATGCTGTTCGCACAGGTGCTATAATCCAAATATCACTTCATATGGCCATGGAGCTAATTTACAAGTATCATGTAGTACATTAATCAACTATTAAAAGAACAACATTGGATAATATCTCATTCAACAATTAATGAACATATACAGACCTCTATATTAAACAATTTGCCCTCATGTATAATAATAGCACAACAGATTATACAAGTATAGGCTGTGCAGATAAGTCAATCATCCAAGTCTTTAGTCATATAATGTTGTACTCTTATCAGTCATGGTAAGCAACATATAAAGGTATGGTAAGGTGCTTACCTGGCACTGTGTTCTCAACAGGTTCATATTTTAGAGTTTGTGAAGGGGAAAATTATATTTTTCTGGATAATGAAGCTGGAAAGTAACCTGCCATTAAGGGATTTATCATGGAGACAACCGAGTGAATGCATGGTATCTTGTTGAAGGTAAAAAAGGTAACATGCACAATATTAATAGGGGAACACAAAGGTAAGGAGGGATATATACACTTTCTTAATATTCTCTGGGCAAGCTTCATTCGGAGCATTCCCCAGCTGACTTAACCTTTGGAGGCAGCTTCTCAACATCCTAGCCAGTCCACTTCTAACCTTTCTTTTGCAAGATCAACCTTTTGCTAGGTCGGGACAAGGGTCCGATGCAACAGTTTGGTGTCATTTGTGGGAAACGACAAATCATGGCGAGACGAGAAAACAACACTTTGGATGTATAACCTAGCAAAATCCCGAGATAGAGGTCCATGAGTCAAATGATCGTGACAAAGAAAAAGATCCTTGGGTTAACCAACATGAGGAACAATAGGCCACTCGGGACCCTTCCCGATTCATCCCCAATCCTTTCGAGAAAGGGATGTCAAGACAACTGCAAGTGCCAGCCACTATTGTAGTTTGGAGAACATGTGAAGAGAAATGCAATATCAAATGTTCAAGCTGCATGGGGTTTTGAGGGGGCTAGTGCACCAAGTGGGGATCCCTAGGGGCCACTATGCAACACCTAAATGGGAAGACTGCAATAAGTGGTTCGAACAGCTAGAAGGATGAGAAGATAGGCTATCCGAACAAAGACCGGAGGGTGACCGAGAATCAATGTTTTCAATTGACTCTCGGGCCTCAGGCAAACGCAAGACTTACTTAGGAGGCAACCTGAGGAACTAGACCACCAAGAAGGAGAAAGCCATCTAGAGGACCCCCAAACTAGATCAGAGTTAAGGTCTTCCATCCCCCAATGGTCACATTCCATCCAAGAAAGTACCCGATCTTAGGGACAAAATCTACCAAGGCTTGATCTGCTGAATCTACATGTAGCAAAAATTAAAAGGAAACTTTAGGATCAGGATCATGCTGAAGATTTTGATGTAGTTGACCGGGAGCCCTTCTCCGATGAAATCATGAATATGCCTTTTCCGGCCAACTTCATCATGCCAACATTTACTGCGTTTGAAGGTAAAACTAATCCAAAGGAGCATATAAGCTACTTCAAGTCTATCATGACCGTGCTGGGTCGAGAGGATGAACTACTATGCTGAACCTTCCTAGCATCATTGAAAGGGCCAAAAATCAAGTGGTTTAGTAGCTTGAAGCTGGGTTCCATTAACAATTTCAAGGAATTTCCCAAGAAGTTCATAGCCCAATTTAGAAGTGGGATTGGGAGCAAGAAGACGTTTGACAGCCTTTTTGCTATTAGACAAGGTTGAAATGAATCCATTTCAAGATTATCTAAAATGCTTTAATGAGGTGGCCATTGATATTGAGGAGTTGGACGACTAGGTGGCGTACAACACCCTATGAAGCGGGATAATGCATACCAAGTATCTGGAGACCTTGCTCTTGAACAAGCCAAAGACTTATGGAGTCCTGCTCAGGTAATGTCAAAAACAAGCGAACATGTACGAGGTAATCCAGGCCCAAGTGAAATTTGACAAAGAATGTAAGCCAAAAGAACATAATGGTTTGGGTTCGACACAGGAAAAGAATGGAAAAACAAATGAGGTTAGAACTTCGAACGGGAGGGGTACAACCTTTCAATGCCAAGCCGTCATAAATTTTGATGCAAATATGGGACAAGAAAACTCTAAAGTAGCCAGGGAAGCTTCATTCTTGGCTGGAAGACTAGGATATGAATAAATACTATCGCTTCCATAAGGATTGTGGCCATCACATAGATGATTGTTGGAACCTAAAATCCGAAATAGAGAAGTTGATTTAGGAAGGAAAGATGGGACAATATGTCAAAGGATTGGGATGAGCCTGGGCAAGATAACCTCCCAAGGATCGAAAGAGACATCACTCTTCAAGTCTGGAAGATGCCAGGAAAAAGCTCGAAAAAGGATGATCGGGAAGGAACACTTGTGTTTGTGATCTTGGGAGGACTGACCATCGAATCGATCAAGAAAGCAAAGCAAAAGGCCCAGTTTGTTGGGGCGGTTCATTTGCCAAGGAAGAGGAGCAGCCAGTCCTACCACGAGCCTATCACGTTCACTACTGAGGATTTGGACGGGATCTCGACCCCGCACAATGACGCGATTGTTATGAAGATCAAACTAGCCAATCAGGAAGTTCACCGGGTTCTAGTGGATACCACCTCATCGGTCAATTTGATCTTGTATGAGGCATTTTGAAGGTTAAAGCTTGAAGATTAAAGGATGACCTCTTGTGGAATGTCCTTGAATGGATTTGAAGGATCCTCGATAGTAGCAGAAGGAATGATTTATCTCAACCTAAGGATCAGGACCTCGCCTAGGGACTTGATGGTAAGGTCCACATTGATGGTTGTGAGGGACTTGTCGGCATACAATCTGATACTAGGTCAGCCAACACTCAACATGCTAGAAGCCGTAGTCTCGCCCAAGCATATGAAACTAAAATTCTAGAACGAAGCTGGAGTTGGTGAATGTAAGTCTAACCAAGCCATTTCACGATAGTGCTATGTTAACTACTTAAAATAAAAAATAAATTAGAGAGAGAGAGAGAGAGAGAGAGAGAGAGAGATCTGAAAGATCGGGCAATACGTTAGCCATTGAGGTTTGGGATGAGGACAACATGTAGAGAGTCGAGCCAGTTATCAAAGGATAAGAATAAAACATAATCAATAACTAAAGTCATAAACTGAATTATCAAAAGGTTATAGTTATCCTCAACTAGGATTAAAACATAATCCAAAACAAAACAAAACTGGACATCAGAGTTTAAAAGAAAGAGTTGTTTGTTTGAAGCGGAATTAATCTAATTGTCTTGATAGAAGATACCCTCGCCCTTCTTGAAAGATATAAGGGTAAAGATGTAAAATAGTGACATGAAGGACACTATCGATCTCCAAAGCATCTCTAGTTCTCTACTAGCACCCAACTCCATAGGAACAATCCTAGCATGGGCATGAAGCACTATGCGGCTCCACTTCCTCGCAAGTCACTCCCTCATCATAGTCTGCCAACGATGGATCCTCCATTTGAATGGAGTCCTCATACCCTATAGTAAGATCTAACAGAACATACATATCAACTCAACAACATACCAAGCATTTATCCACCAATTTCTCACATCACATATATAAGACTAATAATGATAATATGAATAATGATGATAATATAACTAATGAATAAATATGATGTTATGTTCTTAACATTATCATGAAGTCTTTATGGTAGACACGCATTTAGCTATACACCAGTCTCCTCTGGGCGGTCTCAGGCATTCTCCCTCAACAAGAAACATCTATTGAGTTTTTTGCGGTTGTTGGCTCAAGTCGTATCAATCCATGACTGAGGATATAGGTCAACACTCTCTCACATCACCATTTGGCATGAGAACTAGCGCATGTCAAGGACAACTCTAGGCCCAATGCATAGTCATACAGTCTCGTACTGTAAAACCCAGCCCTAACCTTGACCCGGAAACCTTGTTATTTGTAGGTCCGATGACCCGAAGTAAAGTAAGAAGTCAGCTTTGGGCCATCCCAGTAGAGGACTTGGTGTCTGGCTTTGAATCCATGAAAGTTGATGATGAGGTTCTATTTATGGAAACTGAATCCTGATGAAGATCTAATTAGTTGATGGACTTGGAGTGCTCTCTATCTTGGTTTGAAGGCATTTCTACCTATTAGGTAAGTCACTTGACTTGTGTGCAAAACCCCTTTAAGATTGGATTTGATCTGGACCTTCAACCTTCCCCCCGCATTGGTCGTCAGATTGGTCGGTGGGCGGTCGACCAATCCACTCGACCAATGAGTGCTTGTCTTTGGCAATTAGGTTGTTCTTGCTCTATTTAAGTCCAATCTCGAGTCCACTTCGTATTTGCTGCCTCCAAACTCTCTGGAATGAACCAAAGACCTCTGCAAGTCATCTCTCTTGCATCCTTGGTGTTTTCTTGACGGATCTTCGTCGAAACTCTTCTTTTGCATCGAAAGGTATGTCTACTCTCTCTTCTTCTCCTCCACCTTTGTTTTTCTTTCCTTTTTGAGTTGAGACAGTAGAAGAGATGCTGCATTCTCTCTGTTGCAAACATCTCCGAACATGTTCTCATGATCATCCTAAGGATTTGAGGCTAGAACAATGATCTTAACCATGATCATTGCAAGCTTTTGAAGGAATCATGATCAAACCATGATCTAATCTCTGCTAAACTTCTAATCTGAATTCCGATCTCTTTGGATCTTCTATGTTGATCATGTTAGTAGTTAATTACTGTGTTTTCTTTCCATGATCCATAATCTATAGATTTCTAGTTGTTCTCTTCTACCATACCATGTGTTCTTCATGATGCATGGTAGTTACATATATGGTAGGTTTTATTTCCTTATTTAGATTTATACTTCTAAGCCTTATTCCATGAAGATCTATGTATGTTTTCATGATACCATTACCGAAAGCAATGATCCATCCTCCTATTGTTCTTGTCTTTGTTTTCTATTTCAAATTCATCAAGATCCATGGTTGATTTAATTATGGTAACTTTTTGTTTCCTAATTTGGATCTTGATACCTTGATTGGATTAGTGTTTTGAGGTCCCCTATTTGTTAGAATACTACTGATGTAGTCTACCCCTTGATTAGTACCCTTTTGAACCACCAAATTCGGATTTCATATCTTAAAACTCTGATTTTATAGGCTACTGTCTGCATTGGTCGACTGATTGGTCGACTGGACCACTCGACCAATCCACTCGACCAATGAGTACAGCAACTCCAGATTTGGTCTGTTTCGGATGTTTTGATATCTTTTCTGTTAGGGATCTTTCCTAATATGTTGTATATACTTGTTTAGGACCTTCTTCTCAAGTTTGCCAAGATCTTACTTGATTTCTTAGGATTCCTTTGCGAGTTATAAAAGGTAAGGATGGTTATTTCCTTAATTACATAGATAGCATGAATCTAGTTTCTATATTTGAATATCATTGATATGATTCCTAAATTAGATTCTTACAATGATATACTACTGTTGCATAACTTTGATTACAGTAGCATTATTTATTCATGTTGAATTGATTCATGTATGATTTACTTACCAATTATATACAAGTGATTGTACTTATTGATTTCTTTCCATATATGAAGTTACCATATATGTGATGATATGAATTGATGCATGTGTATGCTTAAGTATGGTTTGGAAAGGAGAGGTGTCCTTTCGACACTTCGTCCTTGGACTACTACGGGAATATTATGGGATGTTTCCGGAGATGCCCTCCGGACACCTTCCTAAACTGTTGGATGACATATCTAGGATTGTCTAGTAGTGTTTGGCTAGGATGTCCTGTTATGTCGGACCCTAATCGGAGGGGTATTGAGACCGAACGACCCGTGGTAGCAATGGGGATTCATGGGCGCTCAAGACCGGTAACCAACCCGTGAGAGGACAGGAATCACATTGTGGGGGCCATTTATTGGTAGGGTTGCATATGATTAGACTTGGGCTCACGGGCGCTTAAGACCGGTAACCAACCCGTGAGAGGACGTGAGAGCTTCCCGTTTACCATATGTGGATGATCAATAGGGTTGATGAGTCCGTAGTCCGAGTTGGTCGGTGCCATAGGATACGCCGACTCTAGTGTGAAGGATACGGAAAGGATCGTCGGGGACGAGGAATGGAAGTATCCGGATCCGACTTGATGTAACTAAGTAGAAGACTTGCATTTGGCTAGGTTTTACCCTGACATGCGCCAGTACTTATACCAAATGGTTGTGAGAGAGTGTGTTGACTTAACCCCCGCCATGGTTTGTCCTGAGGGATGAAGGACCCATTACCAATCGGCTGCTCAAGACCGGTGAAATGATCCGTGAGAGAATCCAAGATATCTTAAATGGTTGAGGATGTGAGTGGACTTTCCTAAAGAAGTACGGTGCTATGACTTAAAGCATGTCTGCCAATAGAGACCAGCATACATAGAGTTAGATTCATTCATTCATTGCTTGTCTCATATCATATTGCATTTATGTTTGTTCTGGAATTCTGCCATTTATGTTATTATGGATTTTAATCGCTTTCGAGTTTCTTTGAAACTCATTCCTTTATTGTACAATGTTGTTAGACTATCCCAGTACCGAGTACTATGACGGTCCCTATGAAGAAGCGCAAGGCGAAGAGACATATCTCCGGGAAGGTGATTGCGGTTACCACAATTACTCGAAGATTCCGCAGTGGTTATGCTCCGTACGATGCTTAGTCCGACCATTGAGTGGAAGCGTCCTTGTGCTATTTATGAGATTTACACTTACAAGGATGTTGTCTATAAAGTGGAGAACAATTTAGTTACCCAATGTACTTGTTACTGGGATTAGGTTTTGTCTAGTTTATTCTTTTAGAGCTACTTTTCCGCTGGTTGTAAAGTGGGATTTTTGCCTCGCTTTACTTATCTGTTTGATACTCTGATTATATTTAGTATTCTGATTCATTTATGATTCATTCTTTCTTTATTGGATCTATGATTTATCTTCCGCACTCATGTTATGATTGTTCATGATTATGTTATTGTTTATGTGGGAGGTTGATCACTCGATACCTGATCTTCGGGCTGTGGATCACACTCTCGGGTATGCCAGATAGGGTACCGGCTGGGAGGGCGTGACACGTACTACATATGGTCTTGATATCATTCCTTAACAGGAGGCATATGTTGGTCCGATATCCTTATTCACCTAGAAATGGGACCCTCAATGGGAGGCATCTGTTGGACTCCATTTCTCAACCCTATGGTCATCCACATATATATAGGCGGCCACTCTTGTGGCTTCCCTGTGAAAATCACACATCGCGCTGAAAGTGACATGAGCCCAAACTGTATACATATGCAACCCTACCATCTCATTGATGTCAGTGGGCCTGTTTGATACTCACATGATCCAGCCACTGATATCACGGGTTAATCAGCTTCAATACCGCTACCAGAAGGGTAGTAGTACTCATGAGGTTACCTAACCAAACACGTCTACATTCATGTACTTAAGTCTAAGTGCATATAAATATAAGGTCACTAGGGTAATGGGAGAACCCACAACCCTAGTTGGTATGTAAGTATAAGAGGACATAGTCCCAACACCAAGCCCACACACTCACACCATTCTCACATACAACAATTTATGAATTTTGAAATAGAAACAAGTACAAACTAAAATTACCTTCCATTCAACCAAAGTCACACACAGTTTATAAGAGATTACAAGATATTAAATATTGAAGATTTAAATAACTCATCATTCATACAAGATATGGTTAAGTATATTCCTCACCTTTCAAGCTTATATAAATCTCTGAGTCCCAAAGAAATCCACCAAAAACGTGTGTAATTGACCTGAAATAACCCTAGAAACATAAGAAATTAAACGAGGAATAGTTGGGAATCGTCTGAAATTAAAAGGGGGCTAAAACACACACCCAACAGAGGGCCGGGGGTTGGGGCCATACAGGGCTCATTGACCACCCAGTGTAGGGCTCTAGCCAAAAACCCTAAATTCGTCTCTAGTTCGATCTCAGCTTAAAACGAAACTTTGGGATTTTCAATTTAATGGTATTAGGGTCCCCAAAATACCTTTCAAACACCCAAAATGGTTCTCAAATTCTGCCCACAAACATCTCTGAGAGGTTCGAATCGGTTTTGAATGCAAAGGATTGCATGAACCGATTCTCACAAAGATTGGGAAACATGAATAGGGCAAAAGGAAGCATTCAATGTGACCCAACAATGCAAAAGATTCTATCATAATTGCATTTAGAAGAGAGGATGTGAAGGGTTTTCGAGTATTCTTACCTTATTGCGTGATTTCATTTCTTTTGTCTCACTTTAGCACCACCCAAGGAGTGAAGAAGCTTCAAAATCACAAGCTTTTCTTTTGTCCCATGTTCTCAGCTTCCTTTTTGCATAAACAATGCGTTTATGGGGTTAAAGAATCATAAAATAGGGTTTTAAACCTTAATTTTGAATTTGCCTTGAAACTGGGAGGGGCGGTTGGTCCAGCTGGTCAACCGCCTCCAACCAACTGACCCTATATCTCCTTCATGAGAAAGCCGATTGCGATGGGCTTCAGAGGGTAAAAAGGTCCTTTCAAGGACTGATCAATTTGAGGTAAAGTCCTTTAGCATTGGTTTATGGGCATGCCAAAACCTCTTTTTTATGCCTTCAAGACTAATCTTCTCTCTTCTTCTGAAATCCATTAGAGTGATCGGGTCTTCATTGTGGTCATCCGCCTCCATAGGTTTGATTTTCGAACACCCGGGCTCAACATGTATGGTCTAGAGTTGTTGCTTACTTGCACTCCAGATTCGCAGTCCTAAAAGTAATGGGTTAAAGGGTTAAAAAATTTAGGGGATTTCACAATGATGAACCATCTCATCAGGTGATGTGTAACGCCATGACTAGGGCTAACACTTGAGAAGCCCAACGGTTATATAACCTTTGTGGTTCATGGCATATAGATGGCTCGATAGACAAGGGTGTTCCCAATCTTTCAACAACTGACCATCACGTACAATGACAATCACCAATACACAGTCTGGGGAGCTAGTGTTACGGACATATACAATTGGATTTAAGTTTGGGTGTCCACCTGGCCCGTATAACCAACATGCCCGAGTAATTGGGCTGGAAGTCTCCAAACCAATCAAGGGGCCCTAAAAGGAAGGCCACGTCAGTGCTAGAATGCACAAGGAAACAAATCCAAACAGGGAAAGTAACCTGCCATTATGGGGTTTATTCATGGAGACAACCGAGCGAACTCACAGGATCTTGTTGAAGGTAAAAAAGGGAACATGCACAATATTAATAGGGGAACACAAAGGTAAGGAGGGATATATACAGTTTCTAAATATTCTTTGGGCAAGCTTCGTTCGGAGCATTTGTTCGTTCCCCGGCTGACTTAACCTTCGGAGGCGGCTTCTCGGCATCGTAGCTGGCCCATTGCTAACCTTTCTTTTGCGGGGATCAACCTTCCACTAGGTTGGGACGAGGGTCGGGCGCCACAAGTTGTACTTGATCTTTCATCATATTCGGTTTCCATTTTTGAACTATGTTCAATCACTTGTCTCCTTTTTGAGATTCTCAAGGTCGTAATCGACAAGAAGAGGAGGCCGATGACCTTTTTCAAGAAAAAAAAAAACAGATTTAAGCTAATTTTCCCCATAGTGAACCGAGGGTAATAATGAAATTTTACAAAAGGGTAAATAAATAAAGAGAAAATTTCAGGATTATTTTAAGTTTTTCAAAAAAATTTAAAATGCCACATCATTAGCTAACTAACAGAGCTTAATAGTAGGGAGCATTAGTAATTATAGACAAGGTTAAATGTTGAATTAGTAATTTCAAAAAGTTTAGGGGATAAAATAATAATTAAACAATAACATAGGGGGGCAATAGTAATTATCCCTTTTGAAAATACAATAGATGCTAACTCATCATTTAACCCTATTATTTTAACATTATGAGTACAATGTTTGTATGAGTCAAGATCCTCTACTCCCGACTGTCCATACAACCGTACACGCACACTCACAAAAGTGAGGGTCCGCGCTGCCCTAGCTAACTCGCAGGCCTGACACAGTGCGCCCACACTCTTGTGAGTGTGAGTGTATAGTTGTATGGGGCAGCTGGGAGATCCAAATTCTTTTTGTATAACTCGGAACTTAAAAGATATAAGCGTAATAGAATAAATTATAAAGGGCGTAAGCATAATTATTTATGAACAAAAAGAGTGTAAATATAATTTTTCTTTAAAATTTTCTTCCATCGTAGCGCTGGCGCTCTCTCTCTCTCAAAAGTTGAGAGGAGTGTCGTGCATGCACGTATATTTTCATCACCAAATAATTAGATGATAGTGTTTCATTAGTGGACTTAATTTATATGATAGTGTTACGTATCATTAATCATGAGCTAAAGATTGGAATTGGTTAAAAGAAATTTGATTCAAAAGAATAATGAGATCGCGATAGGATAACGGTTGGTATGTCGTGTTTATTCCGGTTAGGTCAAAGTGAATTAATGAAAAGATAGTAACGCGGGAAAGATTTGCATATTCTACTCGACAAAAACCTTGGCCGGACGCACCAGTAACGGATGGGGAATGATTTGTATATTCTACTCATGGAAAGCGTTGGCCAGACGCACCCACAGGTCAGCAGACTGTACATGAAGTATACCCAGCTCCCAGCTACCGCTGACTCAAACAGACTGGCAGTCGTTCAGAAATTTAAAACACAGAAAAGAAAAATGAAAAATAACATAAAAGACTCATTCAGCGGAAGGCTCTTTTTTGTATCAACTCCTAGTTTCTATTATACCTATTTAAAATAAATAAATATAAAAATTCATTATTGGTCAAGAATGAAAAAATGGTTTGATGAATTTTATCGAAAATAAGTTTGGTGTCAGAATAAAAAATTGTTAGAAAATAATAGTAAGCAAGTAATAAAAGAAAGAAAAAAGTATGATTTTTTATTTAAAAAAAATGTATTGACTATTTTACTCTCATGTAAATCATAAAATTTTAAGTAAACTTTGTGCATAAATGAAGAGAACAAAATTCTCACCATAATCCATAATAGACAAAAAGTTCATTATGAATTTTAAAATTTTTTTTATTATTTTAAATAAAAATAAAACTGATAATAAATACTAAACGACTTCAAATAATGAAAAAAAAAAACCTCATAATTGATAATGATAATTGATAGTAAAAATACGAAGAAGAAAAACCCATAAAGAAATATCAGCAGCCAGCGACCAATTCCGGCCAAAACTTGTTCTCATTTATAAACAAATTAAACTACCATCTGCAGTGCAGCTGCAGCCTGCTAATTATAATTTTTTTATTGCACGTTTTGGATGAATTATTTATTTGGGTCGAAACTTACACGTCTGTTTACTCTAAGGTCTCATCTCAAACTCCCACCCACCGATGCTGATGACTGACCTACTACCCCACCCCTTGCCGGCTTGCCCCTTGTCCCCTGGGACGGACGGACAGACAGACAGTGTATAGTATAAAAGAAAGTCCCGCCCGCCACCCATGCATGCAACTGCAAGTCTGCAATAACCTAACCCAGCTCCCTTGAACTGGTTGCATGCATGGCTTTCTCTCCTAGTCCTGGTCCGGCGGCGCACATGATGTGTTCCTTCTCCTTTCTGATGATCAATATTCTGATCATCATCAATTCATCATCACTGCTGCCATTGGCATCGGCAGCAGCTCCACTAGGGAAATGGAACCTCCTCCTTCGAAGCATTGGGATTTCAGCAATGCACATGCAGCTGCTCAACGACGATCGTGTTGTTATCTTCGACCGCACTGACTTCGGGCGCTCCAATCTGTCCTTGCCCAAGGGTACATGCAGGAATGATGCCAATGACCAGACCCTCAAGCATGACTGCACCGCTCACTCTGCTGAGTATAACGTACTTACTAATTCCATACGACCCCTCACGATCCAGACCGACACCTGGTGCTCTTCCGGCGCCGTCTCTGCCGATGGCAATCTCATCCAGACAGGAGGGTTCAATGACGGCGAACGTGTCGTCAGAATTTTTCAACCATGCAGGACTTGTGACTGGAAAGAGCTTCGGAATGGACTGAGTGCCAGACGCTGGTATGCCACTAATAATATACTGCCGGATGGACGGATCATCGTCATCGGGGGTCGCCAGCAATTCAATTATGAGTACTACCCCAAGTCTACTGCCTCCACTAGTAAGGTCTTCCCCTTAACCTTTCTATCGCAGACAACAGACCGATACGAAGACAATCTCTACCCTTATGTTTACCTCAACGTGGATGGCAATTTGTTCATCTTCGCCAACAACAGAGCAATCTTGTTCGACTACGCGAGAGATTCCGTAGTGAAGACCTACCCGGAAATGCCGGATGGCAATCCTCGTAACTACCCAAGCACGGGCTCTTCGGTTCTGCTCCCTCTCAAGATTAACAACAATAACTTATCACCGGTAGCCGAGGTCCTCATCTGTGGGGGAGCTCCACGAGGGTCAATCCAACAGGCCAATTCTGGCAAGTTCATCGGAGCACTTAATACGTGTGGAAGGATCCGAATCACCGACCCCAAACCCGTGTGGTCGATGGAGACGATGCCCCTGGCCAGAGTGATGGGAGACATGACCTTACTACCCGATGGCCAAATCTTGATCATCAACGGTGCCGCAAGAGGCACTGCCGGTTGGGAAATGGGGAGAGACCCAGTTTTACACCCTGTGCTGTACCTTCCCGATCATGTGAAGTCGTCTCGCTTCCAAGTACTAAACCCGTCTACTATTCCACGAATGTACCATTCGACCGCAATTCTACTCCGCGATGGTCGAGTTTTGGTGGGAGGAAGCAATCCCCATCAGTACTACAAATTCACCGGCGTTCTTTATCCCACAGAGCTAAGCTTGGAGGCATTCTCCCCTCCTTATTTGGATGCACAGCATTCGGGATTACGGCCTACCATCAATTCCCCGGCATCCTATGCTAAGCTAAGGTATGGGGAACGATTTACTGTGCGGTTCTCGGTACCCAATGCTAAGGTGGTGAATACGCAGAAAATAAAGGTTACCATGATATCTCCATCTTTCACCACACATTCCTTCTCCATGAACCAGAGGCTGTTGATTCTAAATACCAGGCATGTGATAGCTGTGACCAGATCGTCCTATGCAGTGGCCGTGATGGCTCCAAATTCAGCTTTCCTGGCACCTCCTGGTTATTATCTTCTATTCGTGGTTCACAAAGCTATACCCAGTAAGGGGATTTGGGTTCAAATACACCACTGATATACCCAACATGTACGTACGTATGTGAGTTGATCATATGCATTTAATTTGATTAATATTCTACGTAAGAATGAGTGTATTCTTAATTTTTCTGTCTCAAGGAAATTAGGAATTGGCTTACTGGATTGATGAACGGGATCGGAGGATACCTAGTTGTTTTCTTCCTCAATCTATTAATGTTAGCCATTGGAAGTTAGCGACGTTGGTGGAATTAAGTTTGTGAATGACATCTCTCTGTTCCTCCTGTCGGGAAAAATACCGATAGATGGTTCACTCTTTTCCCCTGTGTAAAAGATCGACAGACAAAAAAAGTACAAAATAGGTATTTGTGAATAATGTCTGTGAATAGTTCTATAAATAGTGCACGTGTGAATAGTGCCTGTGTGGGGCTCACGTGACTAGTACTTGTGTAGGATCCACGTGAAAGACAACAAAATAAATGATTACAAAAAGAAACACAGACACAACAACATATTTGGTTTGGCTTTGCCTACATCCACGGGGTAATGAAACTTTTCACTATGAAAAATTAGAAATACAACACTTACAATGCTTGGATTTATAACCAAACCCAACATTGTATCCAAAATTGGATACCCTTGTACGCCCTCTCTCAACTCATACTCTCAACCCTCGAAGAGTTTCCAACCCACTACTCCAACACAAATACACTTCACTCAACTCTGAGAACCCTGTACTTTCATTCGCTCATGTACTTATCCCTCAGGCAAACCCGATGGGGAGGTAAGCGATTAAGAGAGAAGCAAAATCTCTCAAATTAATTGTGTTTATCTTCTTGCAATTAATAAGGAGATAAGGAGAGAAGAAAACTCTCTCCTTTAACCTCCTTTAACATGTATTTTTCTCTCTTTGTCAACAAAGAGAGCTTAGAAAGAAATTTACCAAATTTGACAAATTCGGTGTGTCCTCTTGTGAGGAAGACCCACAAAAAACTCCCCCTCCGTCTCATAAGGAAGGGCAACTCATGTCTGTCATGCTTCTACAGTAGTCATGTTTGCTCTTCGGTATTATGGTTAGTCGTTTAACCATAATCATATTAGTTGGGATGCTACTTGTTCGCCTAAGGGTTTGGGAGGTCTGCTGGTTTTTCAAAAGGCCTCTGATCAGGATAGAGCTATGCTTCTTAAGCAAGCATGGCACCTATTACACAGCTAGACTGCTTATGGACTAGGGGAATACAAGGGAGAATTTTCCCTCAAACCGGTTTAGGGTTTAAGCAGAAAGTTGTTTAAATCATTATACCCTGAGTATATAGTTTGGAATACCCAGACCGTTGCTTCCAAGTAGTATTTATAGAACAACACTAGGTTCTATGGTAATTGGACTCTCCCACAAAGGCCCATTACACTATTGGATTGTAACTAATCCGATAGCATATATTAGAACATATGTTGGGTATAACTTAAATAACCAAACCATATTTGAGTATGACTCTAATACCTCAACAACCTCCTCCTATGTTCTACATATGGCTCTAGCATTAGTCCCCAAAATTTAAATTTTAAACTTAATAAAAAACCATTCATAACTTTCCAAAAAGAATAATATCCAATTAAATTCAAATGAATACTTTAAACCAAAAGCATGAGTTTTAGAATAAATCTAAACAAAAAAAATAAAAAATTAAAGGCTCTACATAAATAAACTATTGTACGAAAATAATTGATAGTTCCTCGTAGCCTTGAATGATTTTACTCATCAAGTAAATCATCCTCATCGAGCTCTAAATTAATATGCTCTCCTCCATTTTCGCCATCTCTTGTAAATTGTCAATGAATTTTATAAGAATATGAATCCAATCATTTAGACAATATATATGAATATCTAGTTCTACCAAAAGAATTTAGTATTATTCACATAATGGCTGAAAAATATGTGCATTCTCATCAAGTTTCTATACAAGAACAAGATGTAAATGGTTTTTTTTTACAAAGAACCATTCTATGTTTTCATTTATAATGTTATTGTTATCATGTCCACCATGGTTATCAGTTATATCATCAAATTTGGAATGACACCATTTCACAGAAGACATTTCATTAGGTGTGGAATGATATAAAGATAATAGTAACATCATTGAAACATATTAATAATTTTCATATTCCTTGTTTGGAATAAAAAAATAATTAATCTTCATATAGAGGTTGCTACATCATCAATGTGGAATGACTTCTTACACCTCTATATTCCACAATCCTATCAATTTATTTAAAATAGGTAAATTGTCATGAATGCAAACTACGGATAGATGAAATTCGAACAATTCAAAATTACATAGAGTTGGATTAAGATCTACCTATATGATCTTTAACTCCATCCCCCATAGTTTTGAATGTTTGATCTTTGTTTAATCCCTTTGTAAGGGCAAATATCATGTTCTCCTTTGATCTCACATTAATCAAAGTAATCACTCCTAGTTCAATAAAAAAAATCAGCATGACCTATCTTAGCTTAATGGGTCTTCTCTTACTATTAAAGAGTGAGTTATTGGCTAGCTCTATTGTTGCTTGATAATCACAGAATAAACTCAAAGAGGTTATCTTCAAGTTAACCAATGGAATATCTAGAATCAAATCTCTTATCCACTCTATATCATCTCCTGCTGAGGCTAGAGCATATAATTCTAATTCCATAGAGCTTAGAGCAATGCAAATCTATCTCTTAGATTTTCATCCAACAATTGCTCCACCTAATGTAAAAATATAGCTACTAGTGGATTTATTGTTTCCTATGTTTGAGCACCAAGATGTATTAGATTATCCTTCTAAAATTGGAGGATGTCTAGTATAGCAAAGGGCGTAGTTTTTAATAGCCTTAAGGTATCTCATATCTCATTAGCCTTTTGAGAGCAATTCAATGCTCTTTACTAGGATTACTAGCGAAGCGACTCAGCATACCTACTGTACATGCTATATCTAGCCTAGTGCAACTCATAGCATACATGAGACTTCCAATCAATTTAGAATATTCTGATTGATTCACATCTTTACCATCATTTGGTACAAGCTCTTTTTTTTCTAATCACATGGTGTTTCTACCAATTTGCCTCCACTATATCCCCCATTTAGAGAATAATTTTCAATATAGTTAGGTTAACTAAGAGTAATTCCTTGCCCAAAACAGCTTACTTACATGCTAAAAATGGTGTCTATAACACCAAGAGCCACCATATTGAATTATTTAGCTAAGGTTTCTTTGATATCACTCACTACAAAATGATCAGAACTAAGAATCAACATGTTGTCTACATATAAGAAAATAGTTATGACTGTATTCAACACAGACTTATAATAAAGACATTTATCAAAGTTACTAGTTTGAAACCCAAAGCGCTTCACTATTTTGTCAAATGTTTGATGCCATAATTTAGGTGCTTACTTAAGACCATACAAAGATTTTTAATTTACAAACTTTATGTTTGAAACCTTTCAAGACATACTCTTAGGTTGGTCCATGTAAATTTTTTCAATTAGGCCTCCATTAAGGAAGGTTGTTTTTACATCCATTTGATGCACAACATAGTGTTCAATAGATGCCAAAGCAAGAAGAATTCTAATCGTGGCTAGATGACAGACGGGTGAGTATATATCAAAGTAATCCACTCTACTAACTTGCTTATCTAGTAAACGTTGTTTATACTGAGCTACAGAGCCATCGAGATTTTAGTTTATTCTTCAACACCCATTTACAGCCCACACATTTAGCATCTTTAGGTAGTCAACTAAAGTTCATGTGTTATTTTGTAGTAAACAATGTATTTCATCATCAGTTGCCTCTGTCCATAGCAAAGAGTTCCTATATCTCATCGCTTCCTTATAGGTAGATGAATCATTCTCTAAATGGTCGGTTACATAGTCCTCACCAAACTCTTTGGATACTTTATCTCTCTCAGAGGAACGAGTAACTACATGCTGTGTTACCAAGGATCGGATTTGCGGTTAGTTGGCTATAGCGATGCCAACTGGGCTGGAGACATCGATGAGCGCAAATCAACCTCTGGAAATGCTTTCTTGCTAAATGGCGGGGACATTTCGTGGTGTAGCAAGAAGCAGACTTGTATATCCCTCTCAACCATGGAAGCAGAGTATGTGGCATGCTCAGCTGCGGTTCAAGAGGCTGTTTGGTTGAAGAGATTCCTTCGACATACTGGGATTGTGATGACATCCAAAGAGGCTGCCCTTGTCTACTGTGATATTACGGCAGCCTTAGCTATGTCAAGGACCCCAAGTATCATGGAAAGACCAAACATATACAGTTGAGATATCACTTTGTTAGAGAAACTCATCTTGATTAGCTGTTGGAATTTATTAATATGATTAATAAATTAAATGCCCAAGGGCAAATCTGGAAACTCACAATTAGGGCGGTTACAGAATATAAGTTATATATTTGTAACCACCGCATTAGTGAGAAAGGTGTGTGATTCATTCGTATGAGATTTCTTCCAGAAAAGAGGCGGCTCCATCTTTCTCTCTCTCCTAGAATCGTTGGCTTGGAGGTTTCCTTCCTTGCTTTAGATCTTCTTCCATCTTTTATTCCACAGGCATTTGGGTTGTAGAAATACTTTCCTTTCCTTGTGATTGTGGAATCATCCCGGTAGAGATTTGGTGGTGGAACGAGAACGTGGATCCAAATTCACTTCCGCTACGAATACTTCACAAAAGGGAAAGCGAATCCAGGTAAGGAATCTTTCCCCCATCAATTAATTGAATTGAATTATTTTTGGAGTATTACCTACATTGGCATCAGAGCCATTGGTTCCCACGGTTCTTTGTTCCTCCTCATTGTTTAATTTCATTGTATGGATCCAATGGGAGGATCAAGGGTTTACGGAGAATCTAGGGTTTTTTGGAAACCCTTATGTTTTGGGTTCGGATCCGAATGGGAGGATCCTTGTAAATTTTCCTTATGATTTTTTGCATGAATTGATAATCCAGGGTTTAATACGAAACCCATGGGAGAATTGATAGGGTTTTTGGAAACCCTTATGTTTTGGGTTCGGATCCGTGGGAGGATCCTTGTAAATTTCCCTTATGATTTTTTGCATGAATTGATAATCCAGGGTTTAATAAGAAACCAATGGGAGAATTGATAGGGTTTTTGGAAACCGTTATGTTTTGGGTTCGGATCCGAATGGAAGGATCCTTGAAAATTTTCCTTGTAATTTTTTGAATGAATTGATTATCCATGATAATTAATTTTGTTTAATATTTATTGCTGGATTTTTTTCATTTGTTTTTGGATGATTTTTTGGGTAAAAAAAAATGTCTTTTACCGTTTTTTGAAGGAAAAAAAAACCGTTCATGAAAAAATCCGAAAACGCTGTTTTTTTGTCACTGTGGACCAGACGGTTGTCCGTCTATTGGTCTGACAGAACACAGTGACCCAGACGGATTTTCCGTCTAGGAGACGATCATTCGTCTGGTTGCAGAAAGCCAGACAGATTCCCAGACGGAGAGCCGTCTTAGAATCCGTCTGAGAATTTGTCCAGTTTTGAATGTGTTTCTATTTACTGGACATCAATGGCTCACAATCTATGTGATGTTTGAGCATTGAGGGCCTAATGGGGCCTAGTGGGAGCTAATGAGGTAGAAGTGTTTTGTGTGAACCACCTCATAGCATTAACATTATTACATGTTTTATTTTCTTAAAATTGTTTTAATTATGGGTCTATCAATTATGTTTCTTACATAGAATGAAACTAGTATATAAGTCTATATGGGTTTGCATGAGAATTTGATTGAATGTTTGTTAGCATCTCTTTTGGTTTAAATGCTTACCCCATAGGTTGACTATGCTAGTGTCATTTGCTGTTGCTTGAGTTGTGTTTTATGCTAGAATAGTAGAACTCATCCTAGTATATAATGTCTCTAGAATAAATGGCTGCTACCAAAAAGCATAGTTGCTAACTTCGCGAAAGGAGACAAACTGAATGAGAGGTATTATGACCTCTGGCACCGAAAGGTGCAGTATCTCCTTGAAGAACAGAACATGCTGAAAACCGTAAACTAGACCATGTCCCCACCTGAGGAAGGTACCACTGCATAGTATCGCAGGAACCTTGAGCTTTACAATGTCTAGAAGAGGAAAGACTGGGAAGCTAGGGTTAGTATCCTAAGCTCCATGAGGGATGACCTGATGCTTCGGTTAGAGAAGCATAGGACTGCAAAGTCTTTGTTGGAGGCTGTGAAGTTCTAGTACGGAGGGACTTCCACCACAAGAGGCTGCCAGCTCAGACTCACATTTGATGGTTATAAGATGTGCCAGGGTCACACCATGGGGTAGCATATAACCATCATGTATTCCAACATGATTAGTGAGTTGAGCGCATGTGGGAGCCACAAAGACTGATGAGGAGCAAGTCTCTGCAGTCATCAGGTCATTGCCTAAGTCTTGGGAGCATATGAAGATCTTCTTGACTCATGTTGATGAGGTCAAGACATTTGATCAAGCTGCCAAGCACCTTGAGCTAGAGGAGGATCGGATGTTGGCCGATGTCCCTCACACTGAAGTAGTTGCTGCTAAAGCAAGCACTAGTAAGGGTGCAGGCTTCAAGCGCAAGAAGGAGAGAGCTCAACCTCGGTGGTCTAGGCAAAGTAATGAGAGGTGGGAACAGAAACAAGAGTGGTTTATGAGACATGGTTTTAGAGTTGTATTTGAAAACAATTCTTTGGTTTTGTATCTAGGTGATACGGTTTATGGTTATGGATTTCTTAATAATGGTTTAATTGTATTGGATACAATTGATTATTCATTTAATTCTAGTAGTGCTTTTATTTGCCAAAATACTATGTGTATTGATTCTAATTTACGGCCCCGCTAGACTAGAACATATTGGCTTAGATAGGATGAACAGGTTGGCAAGAGAAGGTCTCTTAGGCCAAGGTTCACTGTATGATTTGCCAACCTGTGAGTCATGTCTAGCAGGAAAAGCAACTAGAAAACCATTTAAAAAGGCTTTGAGAGCCTCTCTTCCTTTAGAACTTATCCATTCAGATGTGTGTGGACCCATGAATGTGCATACTAGAAAAGGACAGTCTTATTTCATCACATTCATAGATGACTATACACGGTATGGTCACATTTATCTAATTTCTCATAAGTCAGAAGCTCTGGAATGTTTTAAGAAATTCATGAGCTTAGTTGAGAATCAGTTAGATAAAAGGATTAAAACTCTTAGAACGGATAGAGGTAGAGAATATCTCTCCGATATGTTCAAAGGGTTATGTGATGAAAAGGGGATATCTAGACAACTTACTATTCCGGGGGACTCCACAACAAAATGGGGTTGCTGAGAGGAGGAATAGAACCTTGCTAGACATGGTGAGATCCATGATGGCGCAGGCAATTCTCCCCATCTCTCATTGGGGAGATGCTTTGCTGACTGTGGCCTATATCCTCAACAGAGTTCCAACCAAATCGGTTCCTTCCACACCATATGAGTTGTGGACCGGAAGGAAGCCAGATTTGAGTTACTTGCGCGCATGGGGATGTGCAACATATGTTCACTCTACTTCTCACCAATATTGAAAGCTTGGACCCAGAGGAAGAAAGTGTATCTTTGTGAGATATTCTGAACCCTCAAAGGACCAAGTCTTCATTGGACTAGATGAAAGTGAGAGGAGAACAGAACTTGAGTCTAGGGATGCAGCATTCTTAGAGAATGATTTTCCATCTCTTTCAGGAGTTAACAAAGAATCATTGGAATTCTTTGAAATACAAGATAGTGGTCTTGTCACTCCAGGGATTTAGATTCTGGATAATGAACCTGGGGTTCATCCAGAAGATCCTAGTGGGAGTGGTGAGTGTAGATGTGATAGCTACCTCAGAGGGTGAGCAATCTGACATGCACTTGCGCCGTAGTGGACGCGGGCAAGTTCCTCGTCGACGTTTTGACATAGAGGATGAAGCCTACATGGTAATTCCTGAAGAGATCGACTGTGAGATGACTTCAGTCGATGAGCATGAACCAAAGAGCGTGCAGGAAGCTCTTGCGGGGTCAAGCTCAAAGGAATGGTTGAAAGCAATAGAGGAAGAGTTGGAGTCAATGAAAGTTAATCATGTCTGGGACTTGGTTGACTTGCCGCCGAGCCCAAAGGCAATTGGGAACAAGTGGGTTCTCAAGATCAAGAGAAAGGCGGATGGATCTATTGAGAGATTCAAGGCTCATTTAGTGGCTAAGAGCTACACCCAACAAGAGGGCGTTGATTATGAGGAAACTTTTTCCCCTGTGATTTGGTTTGCCTCAATTCGCCTCATACTAGCCATTGTTGCTCGGTTGGACTTGGAGCTTTATCGGATGGATGTAAAGCTGCTTTTCTCAATGGAGAACTTGAGGAAGAGATCTATATGGATCAACCTCAAGGCTTTGAAGCTAATGGACTTGAGTGCAAAGTGTGCAAGCTTAAGAAGTCCATATATGGCTTAAAGCAAGCATCTAGACAAGTGGAATGTGCGCTTCCACCAAGCTATGATGGAAAATGGTTTTTCCATGCTTGAGGAAGACCACCGTGTTTACACCAAGAGATTTGATGGTAATTATGTCATTCGACACAATACGTAGATGACATACTTATGGCTAGCAATAGCAAGCAGCTATTGGAAACCATTAAGAAATGGTTGTCCTCCGTATTTGATATGAAGGACATGGGTGAAGCAAGCTATGTGCTTGGTGTCAAGATTGTCGAGAAATAGGCAAAAGAGATTCTTTGGGTTTATCTCGGGAGACCTATATTGACAATCTCTTGACGAGATACCAGATGCACAACTACAAACCAATTGATACTCCGGTGGAGAAGGGTTTGCATTTGAGCCTTGATATGGGTCATAAGACTCAGGAGGAGAAAACCAAGATGGAAAGAGTTTCATATTCCTGTGCGGTGGGTAGCCTTATGTATGCTATGATGTGTACTAGGCCGGATATATGTTATGCAGTGGGTTTGGTTAGTCGGTACCAATCAAACCCAGGCATAGAGCACTGTGGAAAGCAATCAAGAGGATATTGAGATATCTCGGGAGGAACGAGTAACTACATGTTGTGTTACCAAGGATCAGATTTGCGGTTAGTTGGCTATAGTGATGCCGATGGGTTGGAGACATCGATGAGCGCAAATCAACCTCTCGGAAATGCTTTCTTGCTGAATGGCGGGGCCATTTCGTGGTGTAGCAAGAAGCGAGACTTGTATATCCCTCTCGACCATGGAAGCAGAGTATGTGGCATGCTCAGCTATGGTTCAAGAGGCTGTTTGGTTGAGGAGATTCCTTCGACATACTGGGATTGTGATGACATCCAAAGAGGCTGCCCTTGTCTACTGTGATAGTACGGCAACTCTTAGCTATGTCAAGGACCCCAAGTATCATGGAAGACCAAACATATACGGTTGAGATATCACTTTGTTAGAGACATTACATCAAGGAAGAAAGTTGTACTTAAGCACATATCTACTAGTCGGATGGTAGCTGGCCCTCTTACCAAACCTATAGCCAAGGATTTTTTTTTTCTCATGTAAAATCCTTGTGTAGATTGTGACTTATTTTTGTACTGAGACTTTCTTATTATTGAGTAATATGAGTTCATTCTAGCATTTATTTTATTCACTTTCCGTGTGATTGTGTTTTTCTAGCATAAAACAAGATATGTCAATAGGCAAAAGAATGGCCCACTCCATGAGCATTCACCTCTGGCGCCTTGGAGGCGAGTAGAGATGAGACGGATTGTGAATGACTTTGTGTAGGTCAATTCATAATCATGATGTCGCCTTGATTTGGAATCAAGATGAGTTTCTCTATTGTGAAGAGAATCGACATGAATGTTCCCACTATTCATGTTGCCTATAGGATCCAGTGCGAGTACTTTATGTGGCGCTAGGGTGGCGACAATAAAGAAACTCGGGGTTAGGCGCAAGAGGGTTGCGACTGGACTAAAACCTGTATGGTGTTGAGATGGACATATATTCTATTGTATACTGGAATGCTCCACCATAGCACGTATATCATACTATGTGTGCTTAGCGATCATTGGAAATGAGAGGATGGATCCCTGCTCCTCTCATTGTGTGAGTCCCGGACCTTATGGTCCATTAGTGTTCTTAGTGACTTTCGACGACATCATGAAACGAAGGGTTGATGTGGCTACTTTGGGGTGTTACCTATGGTCATGATTGATTCGACCTAAAGGGGGCACTACCGGGAAAGGAGTCAATCCGAAGTGTAGTGATGGTCTAGGGCAAAAGGAAAGGTTTGATTCAACTGCACCCTAAAAAGTGTTTGCTGGCGCCAACTGTATGTGTTACAGTAGTGAACATTTTAAGGACAAGAAGGTGATCTCACAGAGGGATCTAGATACCTTTAGTTTGGTGAGTTTGAGTAAACCTAGGACACTGTGTTATACTAATGCTTATTTGATTTGTTTCTTTGAGTGATGTGCCATTCAAGCCTTCCGGGAAGGTTTCTAGTTTGGGGCTCACGTGTGCAGGTATATCACTTTGGTCGCACAACCCATTTTGCCGGTATGACTTGTGGATATTAGTGTCTAGGACACAGGATGGTCTATGTATCCGGGAATCATAGCAAAGAGATCAATATATATGTATTCGGGATATACATGTGTGTCTCGGGGACACAAAGAGGTCTATGTATCTGTGATACATAGCGGGAGAGATTGAATGTGTATATCTCGGGATATACATGTGTGTCTGGGACACATTGAGAGATTAACACTTGCCCTTGTGCAAGTGGGAGCTGTTGGAATTTATTAATATGATTAATAAATTAAATGCCCAAGGGCAAATCTGAAACCGACAATTAGGGTGGTTACGAATATAGGTTATATATTTGTAACCACCCGCATTAGTGAGAAAGGTGTGTGATTCATTCGTACAAGATTTCTTCCCAGAAAAGAGGCGGCTCCATCTTTCTCTCTCTCTCCTAGAATCGTTGGCTTGGAGGTTTCCTTCCTTGCTTTAGATCTTCTTCCATCTTTTATTCCACAGGCATTTGGGTTGTGGAAATACTTCCCTTTCCTTGTGATTGTGGAATCATCCCGGTAGAGATTTGGTGGTGGAACGAGAACGTGGATCCAAATTTACTTCCGCTGCGAATACTTCACAAAAGGGAAAGCGAATCCAGGTAAGGAATCTTTCCCCCATCAATTAATTGAATTGAACTATTTTTGGAGTATTACCTACAATCTCTTTTGGGAGTACACCTAGATTCTCTTCAATAATCATATTGGGATTAGTGTTAGAAGTAATTGGTTCAAATTCCATAATTGATTATGTAACCATTCCGTTGGAGCTAGTAAAGTCATGCCTTGATCTCAAAGAAACTTATCTTCAAAAAACACTACATCTTAGATTCTATCACCACATTAGTTGATAGATCCAAGAACCTATAGCATTATCTTTCGCACATTCTAGATATACAAAAATGTTGGTTCTAGATCCCTCCTTGGGTCTTCTAGGGTTTTGTATC